>NC_086450.1:297803842-298106699 GCF_028390025.1 Pseudophryne corroboree | reverse complement strand
ATATCTGGCAATGGGGGAATATCTGGCACTGGGGACATTTATGGCACTGGGGGGAATATCTGGCACTGGGGACATTTATGGCACTGGGGGGAATATCTGGCACTGGGGGCATATTTGGCAGGGAGGGGGGGGGGAGAATATCTGGCACTGGGGACATTTATGGCACTGGGGGGAATATCTGGCACTGGGGCATATGTGGCACGGGGGGGGATATCTGGCACTGGGGCATATGTGGCACTGGGGGGGGGCAATATGTGGCACTGGGGGGGAATATCTGGCACGGGGCATATGTGGCACTGGGGGGGAATATCTGGCACTGGGGCATATGTGGCACGGGGGGGGGGGATATCTGGCACTGGGGCATATGTGGCACTGGGGGGGCAATATGTGGCACTGGGGGGGGAATATCTGGCACGGGGCATATGTGGCACTGGGGGGGAATATCTGGCACTGGGGCATATTTTGGCACTGGGGGCATATGTGGCACTGTGGGGGAATATCTGGCACTGGGGATAATGTGGCACTGGGGAGGTATATGTGTACCTGGCACATGGGGGGGCTATATTTGGCACTGGGGGCATGTGAGTACCTGGCACCGTGGGGGAATATCTGGCACTGGAGACATATGTGGCACTGGGAGCACAGCCCTAGCAACAAGGACTACCTCCTAGCAACGAGCATGACACCCAGTGCATGAAACCCCTGGCAACAAGCATGACACCCAGTGCATGAAACCCCTGGCAACGAGCATGACACCCAGTGCATGAAACCCCTGGCAACGAGCATGACACCCTGAGCATGAAAACCCCTGGCACCGTGCATGGAACCAAGAGCATGAAACCCCTGGCAATGAGCATGACACCCAGTGCATGAAACCCCTGACAACGAGCAGGTAATTGAAAAGTAATTAGAAGCCTTACTGTAGGACTTAATGTGTAATGGGCATTACGGTGTGTGGCATAATGTATCACGGACATTGCGGTGTGTGTCATAATGTGTCACAGGCATTACGGTGTATGGTATACTATATCGCGGGCATTGTGATATGTGGTATAATGTCTCAGGGTCATTGCAGTGTGTGGCATAATGTATCACGGACATTGCGGTGTGTGTCATAATGTGTCAGGCATTACGGTGTGTGGTATACTATATCACGGGCATTGTGGTATGTGGTATAATGTCTCAGGGTCATTGCAGTGTGGCATAATATATAACGGACATTGCGGTGTGTGGCATAGGGTATAACGGGCATTGCGGTATGTGTCACAGGCATTACGGTGTATGGTATACTATATCACGGGCATTGTGGTATAATGTCTCAAGGTCATTGCAGTGTGTGGCATAATGTGTCACAGGCATTGTATGTGCTATAATGTATCGGGCATTGCAGTGTGTGGTATAATGTATCACGGACATTGCAGTGTGTGTCATAATGTGTCACAGACATTGTATGTGCTATAATGTATCAGGGGCAGTGCAGTGTGTAGCATAATGTATAACGGGCATTGCGATTCCTGTCATAATGTGTCACAGGCATTACGGTGTGTGGCATAATGTGTCGGGGGCATTATGGTGTGTACATACTGTGTCATGTGCATTATTGTGTGTGGCATACTGTCTAAGGGCCATTGCAGTATGTGGCATAATGTATCACGGACATTGCGGTGTGTGTCATAATGTGTCAGGCATTACGGTGTGTTGTATACTATATCACGAGCATTGTGGTATGTGGTATAATGTCTCAGGATCATTGTGGTGTGTGTCATAATGTGTCACAGACATTGTATGTGCTATAATGTATCAGGGGCATTGCAGTGTGTAGCATAATGTATAACGGGCTTTGCGATTCCTGTCATAATGTGTCACAGGCATTACGGTGTGTGGCATAATGTGTCGGAGGCACTATGGTGTGTGCATATTGTGTCATGTGCATTATTGTGCGTGGAATAATGTCTAAGGGCCATTGCAGTATGTGGCATAATGTATACTGGGCATTACTATAAGGAGGAAAAATTACAAATAATGTAAGGGGCATGAATCAGGATTATTTTTCTTTCCTGTGGTGGCCAACGTCTGGGCGTGCAGGTTGCAAAACTGGGGTATAAGGTAGTCTTTTCCTGCAATGCCACGCCCATTCCAACGAAACCACGCCCATCCCAACGAATCCACGCCCCCTTTTTTGCTGGCGCGCGCATATTTACCCCTTTATTCCTCCCAATTATGGGGGATGGGGGGGGGGGCGCCGAAGAATTTTTTGGCTTGGGGGAGATAAATTTCTAGTTACGCCACTGTCAACATAGGTAAGTATGTGTGTGTCGACATGTGTGAAATAAAGTTTTACTGTCACGGTGTGTGTCTCCTGTTTTTATTTGGGTATTTTTTTTCCATTAGAACTACAGGTACCAGCGGGCACGTTTTTCTCCCGCATGCTGGTACTTGTGGTTCTCCAAGTACCAGCTTGCGGGGGAGGCTTGCTGGGACTTGTAGTACTACTGGAAAAAACAATATTCTTTCAATTTTCTCAAGGCTATCAGCCCCCCATCCGCAGCCTTTGGATGGGGGGACAGCCTCGGGCTTCACCCCTGGCCCTTGGGTGGCTGGGGGGTGGACCCCTTGATTGAAGGGGTCCCCACTCCCCCAGGGTACCCTGGCCAGGGGTGACTAGTTGGATATTTAATGCCATGGCCGCAGGGCACTGTATAAAAGTGACCCCTGGCTGTGGCATTATCTGTCCAGCTAGTGGAGCCCGATGCTGGTGTAAAAAATACGGGGGACCCCTACTCTTTTTGTCCCCCGCATTTTTTGCACCAACACCAGGCACAGAGCCCGGTGCTGGTTTTACAAATACAGGGGATGCCCTGTCCGTTTTCCCCCCGGATTTTTAGAACCAGGACTGGCTCGAAGAGCCCGAGGCTGGTTATGCTTTGGAGGGGGGACCCCACACAATTTTTGGGGGGGTTTTTCCCATCCCATTTAAAAAAAAAATATATATATATATAATAATAATCTTTTAAAAATATATAAATAATACTTGTGCCTCCAAAAAAGAGGGCAGTGGGGTGCTGGCAGTGCGGGAGTGCCAGAAGTGTCCACTGTACCATCAACCAAGTGCAAGGAGGACATCTCCCGCACTACTGACACTCCTGCACTGGGGATACTGCCAGACCTCCTGCACTGATTACACCACCTGCACCTCTGCACCGAGGACACTACTGGCACTCCCACATGTATTGGAGATATATTAATACTTCACAATTAGCTGCCACTGCTGATATTCCCGTGTGCCTGATGGATAAATTGCCCTGCACATACAGATGTCCATGTAGCTGCCCATGGTGCTGTTGGTGGCTAGAGGTGGGAGGAGAAGCCACCGGCATCCTTGACTCTGCTGACCGGAAGTCTGACCCGGTCACATGCTCGTGGCCAGGGGTTACATGCTCGTTGCCAGGGGTTACATATGCTTTTTGCCATAGGGGTTATATGCTTAGAGCCAGGGGTTACATGCTCATTCTGGGTAGCGCTGGGTAATGGTCTAGTAATACCCCTGGCATCTGTCTCCTATAAGGGCCATCTTCCAATGCGATCTGCATGGAATCTGCAGCTTCCAGTAGTAGGTAGAGCCTAAGCATCTATTGTGCCAGTGCTGCGCCCCCCAGGACTCAGCTATCCAGGCTGCAGCCTTATGGCTGATCAGGCCCTGGGTCTCATGTTTCTTCACCCACTTGTATGGCAGACAGAGCACCCAGTGATTTATTATGGAGCACAGCCCAAGCACAGGACTGATTTGTGGCAGACAGGCACAGCACCCACTTGTATGGCAGACAGAGCACCCAGTGATTTATTATGGAGCACAGCCCAAGCACAGGACTGATTTGTGGCAGACAGGTGCAGCACCCACCTGTATGGCAGACAGAGCACCCGGTTCCTTATTATGGCAACACAGCCTCAGCGCTGGACCGATTTGTGGCAGACAGACGCAGCACCCACTTGTATGGCAGACACTGTCGATCTTCAGACCGGATCCCAATGAAATATATGTGGTATTGAAATACCAAAAATTCTCTCTACTCACACCTTAACCACCAAACAATTGCAAAAAATGACAAGTATTAATAGTGCCTTTTAGTTAGTATCATAATTTCTATATTGAATCTCTGTGTGGAGTTTGTATGAACTCTTCATCAGCACATTATCAATCACAAGGAAAAAGATTTTTTTTAAACATATAGGCAACATTGAGCCAGGTACATGTTGGAAGTTAGTATGAGAGATGTATTTGAAAAATATTAATACTTCACAATTAGCTGCTGCAGCTGATATTCCCGTGTGCATGATGGATAAATTGCCCTGCACATATGGCTCATGGGGGTCATTCTGACCCGATCGCTGCTGCTGACCAGCCGCTGCGGGCCGTGTAGTAATGAGTAGCTCCCGGCCAGCACGCTAAAGCTGCGCTGGCCGGGAGCTACTCCTGAAGTACAAAAGCATCGCCGCTGTGCAATACTTTTGCACTTCTGCAGGGGGGGGGGGCGTAACTGACCTGCGGGGCGGACTGGCCCTGTGCTGGACATCCCCCGCATGTCTCTGTTCCTGATCGTAGCCCTGCAAAATTTTGCAGGGCTACGATCAACTCGGAATGACACCCCATAGCTGCAATTTTGTTAGCAGATGGGCAAAACCATGGGGGTCATGCAGGCCTGATTGCACGCTAGGTTGTTTTGCTGAGCTGCGATCAGGACATAACTGCGCATGTGTGTGCCCCGCAATACGCAGGCGCGTCGCACAGGTACAAAGTGGATCGTTGCTGAGCAATGGATTTAATGAATAATCCATTCGCACAGACAATCGCAAGGAGATTGACTGGAAGAAAACATTTGTGGATGTCAACTGACCATTTTCTGGGAGTGTTTGGAAAAACGCAGGTGTGCCAATGCGTTTGCAGGGTGGGTGTCTGATGTAAATTCGGGGCAAACACTTTAGCCTGTTCGTGTCCGGAATTGACGTCAGACACCTGCCCTGCAAACGCTTGGACACGCCTGCGTTTTTCCAAACACTCCCAGAAAGCGTTCAGTTGCCACCCACAAATGCCCTCTTCCTGTCAATCTCCTTGCGATCTGCTGTGCGAATCGATTCTTCGTTAAATCCATTGCTCAGCAATGATCCGCTTTGTACCCGTACGACGCACATGCGCATTGAGGTGCATACGCATGTGCAGTTTCGACCTGATCGCACCGCTGCAAAACAACCTAGCGTGCGATCATTTCGGAATGACCCCCATGGTTTTGCCCATTTGCAAATAAAATGCTGCTAGAATCAGGTCTGAACTACTCCCTCTAGAATCTCTTTATCAGACTTTCTGCTTGCTCAGTTTCTGAAAAAGCCACCTGCTGTCTGAAAAGTGGTACTGCACTATATTTCAGAGGAGATACACATGGCTTGCCGTGTATATCTTAAGAGGAAATCTTATCTCGTGCCATGAACGGCAGGCCATGATACTTTTTTCAGAAAGGTAATAGTGGACACATCTGTATGTGAAATAACCTTATTTTATATAATGCACAGATATATATATATATATATATATATATTACACACACACATTTATAGACCACTGCAGGAAGATGAATTTGCACACAAATCCTCTTTATACCACAGTCATGCAAATTCATGTGCTTAATTTGTGAGCTTGTTGTTATTCAGTTACAATACCCTTTATTAAATAACACTTTTCAATATACTGCCATAATCAGGATTCAAACCTATGACCTGTTGAATTATAATCAAACACCCTACTCAATGAGCTACTTGATCCTGTATAAAACTCTGAACACTATAAGAAGCTAATGTTACTTTGTAAACAAAAAATCAGCATTGCAGTTGAGCAGATCTATGTACCATGCAGCCACACATCCAATCTCTTGCAGAATTATCTACCTTTCTATACAAGGACAAATATCTCAATAAATAGATTACCTGACTGTAATGACACAGGCAATGGGTTAGAATCCCGGGTATGTCAATATCTTGAAATGTAATAAAGGACAGTGAGACTGAATAACAAAGAAATCTCAAGTTGAGTTCATGAATGTTGTATAGGTATTAGCAACCTAAGGTGTCTGATTCAAAAAAGAGGGAAGCTGCAAGGGAAAGTTATTAATACAGATAATGGACAAGAGCCGCTAACAGCACCCCCTACCCTGCAATGCTATGTGTGGCATCCCCTCCGCACACACCTAGTTACAGCCCTGATGCCAGCCATGGCAATTCACTCACAATTGTTGTAGCTAGCAGAACAGATGAGGAAGGACTCATGTGTATATTATAGTCAGGTATTTCTTGAGGAAAAATTTACATATATTTGAAAAGATCAAAGCCAACAGTACACATAGCAGAATTAATTTTTTAAGGAGTTATTAAAATATTAGTCACCTGTTTTCCAGAAACACCACTCCCCATCCAAGAAAAAAAAAATTATGTATCTGGTTTATTTGTAATTAGCATACATTTATAAAGTAACAATATGTAATTATGACAAAGGTAAATCCTGGATCTTCACAAAATCTGTTTGTGCGACAAATAAAAAAACATTTTAGCTTTAAAAACATGTTTATTTTGTTATTTCTACTTTAAAGATACTATAGATATGTGCAGGTGTTGGTAGTGTGCTGCATTTTTCAGGTTGTGGTGCTGCATGAGTCCAGATGGTAGAAGACAGTGGATGGCAGGAGGATGTTACTGCAGAAGATGGACCTTAAACAAACAAAATAATATTTACAAGGACACAAGGTGTTTAGTGTGTGTATGTGGTATAGAAGATCTACAATTTCTAAGTTGACAGTCAATAAATCCACCCCATATTGTCGACAATCATTACAATCACTGACAAAAGGTAAACATGTACAAAGGTCAACCTATTACATGTCAACTCAGGAAAGTGTCAACAGGTACAAAAGGTCAACACATGAAAAGGTCGAAACAGGAAATGGCTGACACAAAAAATGTTGACACACCAATTTATTACACATTTTTGGGTGATGTTTTCACCATCAAAGCACAGGAAACCCCAATTACCATACTGCATCCCGTCACATGACTTGCTTCACTCACCATGCTACAGGCAAGGTGCCTTGGTCCTCTACCGCTGTGCTCAGAACAGGTTACTATTCCCAATCGTAGTCTATGGGGATGATAAATTATGGAAAATAAGCAAAAAAACTTAAAAAGTTGACCCTATGTGTGTTGACCATTGTCATGTTGACCATTTGAATCAGTCAACCTTTTGTATCTGACGACCTTTTCTAGTGTTAACTTTTTATAGGTCGACCTTTTGTCCATGTTGACATTTTGCCAAAGTCGACCTAATGCATGATAACCACTGTCAACTTAGACAATGGGGTATATTTACTAAGGTCCCGATCTGATAAGAGATTGCATTTTCGGACAAAAATGCATCTCGGTAATTTACTTAACAGTAACATGGCAGTGTTAGGCCAATTTGTATTGTTTATCATGGTTATCAACATAAATATGAATCAATACATCAATATTAATCTATAATTGGTCAAAAGTGCCTGTTATTTCATACAACATGGGAATTTACCAAGGATTCATATTTGGAAACTTGAACAAAAAAGCTTAAATTCAGCCACAAATGGCCGCAAATCATAAAAAAAGAGTTTTCAATTAGAGCTGCTTTGGCCTGATGTGTTTAATATGAGTCTCAACTTAACCATTAATTACACCTGATTTCTAATGCCGTTAAAAGGGAACTAAGCACATTATTCACTTCCCACTCACAAAAATGGCTTCTGTGCTGTGCTGCAGTGATGTGCTGGGTGCTGTGGGATTCCTGAGACTATACCACCAGTCTGGAAGAAGCCAGGGGCAGGAAACTGAACATGGTCAGCAGGTTGTGCAGGTACAATGGAGAGGGCATTTGAACTTAAATGCATTGGCCGATGACCAGGTCATACAGATGTTCCAGCTCAATAGAAACAACATTTTGCATCTGTATGACCTTGAGACAGCACGCTCTTGCTCTGTCTCAAGCCTGCACAATGGCTGTGCTGTACTTTCTGGCTACTGGCAGCTTTCAGGCTGTGTCTGTCACAGTTATTGGAATCTCACAGCACACCTCTTCTAAATATTGAATGCAGGTGATGTATACCTTACACACTCACACAGTTACTTGTACTTTTTGACTATTGACAGCTTTCAGTGTCTTTTAGTTATAGGGATCTCACTCCCCACCTTTTTTCACTTTCTCACACAGGTGTTGGATGCTTTGCAACCCCATATAGATGCATCTACCTGTTTCCCTAGCCAGGAGTCACAGTGGCATGCAGTCATGGTAGCTTTTTATTGCATTGCTGACATGCCCAATGTGATAGATTGCACACACGTACAGCTGCCTAGGGGCAGGCAGTACATTTATACAAATAGACATCTTGACCAGTCTACTAATGTACAGATGGTTTGTTATGCAAAACTTTAAATTATAAGTGTTGTTGCTGGTTACCTTGGCAGATGTCATGACTCCTTCATCCTCAGTCAGTAATCCCTATATGACAAATTTGAGGCCAGACAAATACCAGATGGGTGGCTGCTGGGTATGTAACTATATATTTTGGTTTGGTTTTGCAGATACAAAATACCCACTATGTAACCAATATGTTGCTGTATACATACTTTATAGTATAGACTATCTATGTATTTAAGAGGATGCAGGGTATGGCTGTTTCTCTTGGCTTCTGACTCCATTATCGCATCCTGATTTCCCTGCTGAACACAATTACAATTATGCACATGAGGTCACTCGGACTTTTATAGAAAGATGTTTTGGTGTGCTGAAATCTAGGTTTCAGTGTCTGGATAAGTCTGCTGGCCTTTTGTTGTATAGTCCCTTAAAGGTGACTAGAATTATGTTCTGCTGCTGTTTTCTTCATAACATGTGTTTGCAACAACATATTCCACATGACTTTGAAGAAAACAGCCAGCAAGTAATGGAGTTATTACCATCTGGCGACAGTTGGAGTACAAAAATAGGGAGACAGGTATGGCAGCAAGTAATAGACTAACATTTCTCTGGTAAATATATTTACACCACTGTAATGTATTATAAATTAGTGTAACTAAATACTTATTCTTTTGTGTTGTTATTCTACAAACAACAGTCTGATTAATCCGTGGCTCCTATTTCACTGTATCATAAGAGCTATGTATGTTGTTGTGAAGCATTAGTCTCACAATATCCAATTTGTATGATTGACCATATTTAAAAACCTTACCTTAATTTCTATGTGGCCAAGATTGTTCTTTTTAAATCACATACTGTACACAATATCAATGTGTTGATCTTATTAATTCAATGCTTCGTTTAGCAAACCCCTTCTCAACCAATGGACTTAGGCGAAGGTTTGTATTTGTTTGTAAATTTTGGAAGTGGAGATGTAGTACTTAACAATCATCTTGTACCTTCTTGGACATACAACCTATATGTTATTGTTTGTGTTTGGCTAACATCTCTAATTTATCCAGTTAACAATTACATTTTCAGCTGCTGCATGTGTAATATATGTTTGGGTAAATACAAATACATGATAAATTTGTATTTAATTGGTAGGAAAATTTAGGAAACAAATGTGTGTTACTCAAGCAACTTTTTTTATTTTTGTGGTTTTTGTAGACATCCAAAAAAAAACAAAAAAACATGGCATGCCAAAGTAACTTTGGCGCTGCCGCTGATTTTCATCCATGATGCGCTGAAATGTGTCCATCATTCTACTGTTGCACGATCTCACTAATTCAAGTGTGTTGCTTATTCTTGTAAATTGGGTATTTTGCCTGCTTGTGTTGTGGCTCAATATGGGTAGGTGATGGGCCAGACTTCCAATAAATTGTGTCTGTTTTAGCAGAAAATCCAAGTTATTAGCCTACTGGGTGGACCAGCTGCTCCAAAACACCTGATCCTGTGTTTGTGCTTGTGGTGATGGGGGTCTGTTTTGGGGTGCAGGTGTTCGCTGACTTGGTGGAGTACACAGATGTGTTGGTGTCTTTGGAGGTAGAGTAATTTCCCGTAAATTTAGTACAAATGTTTCTTCCATTTACGTTCCTAGATATTGTGCAGCCTGATTGTCATCAAGAATAGGATCCCCTGTAATGAATCAGCATTTGTGTATAAGTATTTTTAAATATGTTGTTTTAATAATCTTTAAGTCACCTAAAAGAAAAAATCACTAATAATTCATAAAAATTAGAAGTGGTGATGTTGCCAATATCAAACACACATACATTTTTGTTTAATTATGTAGCTGCTTCTATTATCTCATAGATAGAATGTGCGTGATTGCTATGGACAACTTCACCTGTTTAGGAATTTTCCAAATTGCCACCACTGTTTCATTTTGTTTTAAGTGGGTGTAAGTTTAATCATACATATTTTTGTGTGTTTGGTTTGTGGCTGACTTTTTTACCACAGCACCATCACCACACCCAGAATGGTGGCAGCAGGGTGAACACTAACAGGCCCCTTGTGGCTCTGCATCAACCACTACAGGTTATATTGCCACTCTATGGGTGTCATTGACATCCACAAGTAGGAATACCACCTGTGAGCACCAATTCCTACTGTCTGCATTGTTGGGTGTTGGTCTTCTGGCATCTGTATCATGACCGCTGGGATCCTAACACCCAGCAAAATCAATACCTCCCCTGTGTAAGTATGTGTCCTACCTGTAATAAGTATTTTTTTTATTTTACTCACCAGGCAGCTGTGGTGACTGTGGTGACATTTGTGGGGGACTCCCCAGAAGCTGTAGTGGTGGCCTCGATGACACCTCTGAGATGCGGCATCATGGTGGGGACACATGTGGCCTGCTTCTGACATCTGACTTCCGATGTTTTCTGTGCATGTGTGTTGGCCTGGATGACACATCTGTCATTCTTTTTCTCAGAGGAAACACTTGTGTGGATGTTCCTAGAAATTAAGGACAAATTAATATTGTGCAACACAAATTTTACCATTAAAAAACAAAAAATAATGTACTTACAAGCATCTCCATCATCCTCATCTTCATAATGAGTGGTGGCATGGACCACTTTTGTGGACTTTTGACTCACTGGAAATTGATATGTAACATTTGATAAGAACACAAATTGCTATTGCAAACAGTTTTAGTCAATATGTCACATTTGTTGATTTCATTCACATACATTGAGACATTGGCAGTATATCACTGACATTGTTAAAATGGAAAATTAAAAAAAACAACATTAATAAACAAAAGTTTACCAAAAAATGGGGACCTAACTGTTATTTGCTGTATGTTTTTATTTTGCAACACAAGTTAAATTGTAGCTTAAGGGGACCCAGTAAATAGGTGAAGAGACTAACAGAACCAGCAAACCAACAAATTCAGAAAATATGCCACAAACATCCATTGGCCGAAAAAATACTACTCTTGTCACTTAGAGTAAGGTGCTCAAGCTCATGGCCCATAGAAAGAACTATACACTATTGGCATGCATGCATAAGTCCACAATACATTACAACAGTTATGAAAATTTACTTATTAAGGCCTTTATAAACAAGGACACTAACAGCACTTTTAAACCAGAACAACAAATACACACATATCCAGTAACTTATTGTCTGCATTTTAGAAATGATTTAAAAAAACTTGCAGGAAAAGCAATTCACAATATAAAAAAATACAATATACTGCATATTTATATATGTTTAAATATTAAAAAACCACTAAAAGGGATTTTAAAACAAAGCAACACACTTACCAGCCTTCTTGGGCCAATCAGAATTTACAACATAAGTAGCCCTCACAACTTCTGGAGGGATAAGGCTCCACATGGGCTCTCCATATTCGAGATAAGTGGCAACAAAGGGATGTCTACCTCCTGTCTGACGTGTAGACTTGGCCTTCTTTGCCATTTTGGCCTTGACATGTTGCTTGATGTCGTATAATCTTTTTTGGCACATGTCCCCTGTACGTTTAACAAAGCCCTCACTGTTGACAGCAAATACAACTTTTTTCCAAAAGATGCCTTTTTTACGGCTCAACACCTTTGCTGACTCTGGATCAAAAGCTGGCAATGGTACTTCATCTGCTCATGAACCAAAGCCACATTTTGAGCAAAAGTAAATTTGACATTGTGTGGTGCATGGCTGCGGTGCTACATCACTCTCATGAGATGATTCTGCAGCTGCCTCTGCCACCTCCTGCACCTCACTAACCTCTTCCACCTCACTAACCTCCCCCCTCTCACTAACCTCCCCCATCTCACTAACCTGCTCCACCTCACTAACCACCCCCCTATCACTAACCTCCTCCACCTCACTCACCTCAGACTGGGACATACTTGACACAAACAACAATTAACACTGAAAAATAAAGACACACAAAACACACTCCTCCACTACTTCTACTACACAGCACACACACACATACACACACACACACACACACACACACACAAGGTAACACTGACAAGAGACTTAAAAAATACACAAGGACCTAAACTCAGACAAACTGCTAATGACAAAACCAGAGGATTGACAAAACAACTTACAAACACAATACAGCACTCAGAAATCACCAAAAACACTCCAAACAACTCACCAACTCCTGAGACCACAACCTCCCACCTCCACTAACAAAACCCACAAGGTTCAGACAGTTTGGGGCATATATATGGATGCACTGTGACACTCCTACATATTAAAAACAACCTATCATGACTGAGTGACAAAAACGAAAGTAGAAGTGTAAACATGGCTGCGATTGAAAAAACACTGCGGGAAATGTTAAAAATACGAATACCCACCCATGTTTGGCTGGAAAACA
Organism: Pseudophryne corroboree; assembly: GCF_028390025.1. Classification (NCBI taxonomy): domain Eukaryota; kingdom Metazoa; phylum Chordata; class Amphibia; order Anura; family Myobatrachidae; genus Pseudophryne; species Pseudophryne corroboree. The sequence goes on along the minus strand of NC_086450.1, from coordinate 298,093,842 downwards.
CAAATTCAGACGTAAAAATACCTTCGGAAATACGAATAACATTGACATTGAAAAACTCGAAAAACATAAATGTGGTAGCTTAGTTAATTACTGATTTTTGCCTCAAAAAGTTGCAGTAAAACACAGACGATAATAGTCGAGTTCAATTTCAAATCAAATCGACTGAAACACGAATCTTAGTAAATACACCCTAATGACCGTCTATACATTAGAAGCCATTTGGTGTTTCCTAGCGAGGTCTTATTTTTTTTATTTGTTTGGTGAAAAACCTAAATAAAAAAATACCTGTGTGATAATCATCATAATCATCGTCTATTATGTTTAACTGTGATGTTGGCTTTTTTTGGCTATTGCTTTTTTCTGTGATGTGACATAAAACATTTTTTTAAAAACTAAAACAATGCTTGTATTTCTGAAAGAAAAAACAAAATATGCATTAAGGTTGCCAACATATGATGGACATGTGTATACAAATATGACAGAGGAATTCTATCTACACTGGCTAAACATCTCTAAATCAATCAAGCAACTTTATTACTGTAGCATAGGCATAATATTGAAAAAAAATACTTACATATGTTTAATAGGAGATTTAGGGGGTAATTCATACCTGATTGCTAGGGTATGTTTTTTGCATCCCTGAGATCAGGTAGTCGCCGCCTACAGGGGAGGGGGAATTAGCTGTACAGGTGTGTGATCGCATCTGTAGTAGAGCTGCACAAACAGCAGTTTGTGCAGGCTCTGCACAGCCCAGGACTGCGATGATCACGGCCGGAGCTGACGTCACAAATCCTCCCACAAAATGCCGGTATCTCATGTGTTTTTCCGGACACTCCCTGAAAATGGTTAGTTGCCACCCACAAACACCCGCTTCCTGTCAATCTTCTTGCGATCGCCGGCGTGATTGGATTTTTTTGCACCATCCCTTCGCTTCCCAGTGCTCCCCATCACTGCGGTCCATCACGTTTGCGCATTGCTGTGCATACGTATGCGCAGTTCATACCTGATCGCCCAATGTGCAAAAACGCATAGCTGCTATCAGGTCTGAATTAGCCCCTTAAATCAAGAGTAAAAATAATAATTTTGTTTGTCATAAAATCATTGCTAATCTTTGTTGTTCCAAAATAGGAAAATTACATGCATGTAACACACAACATTGTTTAGAAACTATAATTAATATTCATAATTAAGTTTCTAGGACAAATTGGTACATGACATTATGCAAAAGACTAGTATTAATGTAACAATAAATACTTGTTCAGGGCTCCTCAGTGGTTCCTTGGATTCTAGCCACTCAGTTTGCTAAGGAGACCAATGCCTAATGTGCATTTTGGCCCTTAACTTATTCGCCATCTTAACTTTCACCTGGCATTTTATATAACTAATTCACATTTTTACAGGTATCTATGTCCTGTTTTATAGTTCCAGCACAATTAACCTCATTCAGCACACCTTTCCAAATGAGAGCTTTTTTTCCATGAAGACATACTTGTAGCCATACGCCCAAACATTACTTCATAACTCTGTATAATGGCTCTAACAAGGGTCACATTCTCATCTCACACATATTAGTCATTGCTGTTACTCTTCATCTTTGTCTGCACCAATAAGACATCATCACGATCAAACTCAGACTCCATAAATGGCTACAGTTCCACCTCTAAGTTTGACTGAGCCTACTTAACCCTGCTCCTGACACTCCCCTCCATAACACAAACTACTGTAACAATTAACAGAGAAAAAACAAACTAAATAAAACCAGTGCTAATACTAGTAAGCACACACACATGCCACAGAGTAACAAAATACTGATAAGATAAAAATAAAATAGACTAACTGACAGTACAGAGTGGGGGGCTGAATTTGCGGGACATAGAGCAATACAAAAGGGCATGTCTTCTCCGCTTTGCTATGGACTAGCTTAGGGACATGAATATCTTCACTGACTCATCACTGGATTCCCAACTTTGCGCCCCCTATCCCTTAGCTATATCCTACATGCCAGCATCACTGCTCTGAAATTGCCTCACCTTGACAATTTACTCCTGACGTCCAATATCAAGGCATGGAGAATATCTAGGAAGTCATTAAATCTACACTACTTTCAGTTATTGATCCTCCCTTTTACTGGTAACTTAAGCTTCTAAAATGGCCGGGCCTCTTTCCCCTTAACTGTCTCGCATTCTGAAAAAAGCTTATTTTGGGACCGCACTAGTCTGCAATAAATTATTAATGCACTCTGAAAAACTGATTTATGACGCTAAATTGCTTATGGATACAGCAACCTTGTGCATGTGGATGGATAATCCTTTTGCAAATATATGTTGCTATCAGTGGTGCTCCCGAGAGTCAAAGAGGTATCAACTAAGAAAAACCAACAATAGAAAGTTGGAAAGTAGACTCTTGTGTGGGAGCATTCTGCAGGGATTACACCAGGGATGTGCGGTGAGCTAAATAGCTCTGGAGTCACTGGCTAACCCCAAAGCCAGAATTCCATGCAATATATGAGCCAGAGGGTACATCTGGGTATTATACACAAGTGCAGCAGTATAAACTCCTGGAAATTTGGTGAGTTTTGATCAGAGATGTGCTAAAAAGATAAGCAGGGGAGGCACTGCCTCACCTGCCATAGACTTTTTACTCCAGAGTTTGGGCTATAAAAATTATTAGAATAATGCAAAGAAGATATTTCAAACAAATTATCAGTATTTTTCATATACTTTATTCTATCAAAACTCTGGTTTAAATGTAAGTATGACAGGAAAGGCTCTGCCTCACCTGCCTCACCCCACCGCATGTCACTGGATTACACATGTTCATAACCTCCTCAACTCTATGAATCAACCACTCACTTTTGATGAAGTGATTGCCAAATATAAAATTAGCCCCCGTCACGAATTCTACTACGTCCAGGCCTCCCATTATCTACAGTCTATTCTATCACACCTACATAAACTGGGCTTTCTTAACTCTTTAGACATGCTTTTATGCTCTGGCACATGTTCCATTTCCACTATCTATGCCAGCATACGTACATAAATTACAACCATTTCTGAACTAGCTCACTTACACAAATGGTCCTCTCAAATACCTTCCATGTCCCCTGAAATGGTAATGGATAGCTTTGCTACATCTTTGAAGCTCATCCCAGCATGTATCTATCAGGAAATGTCATACAAGATTTTACACAGGGCTTACATATCTCCAAAAAGAAGTCACTTAATGGATCTTTCTGACTTGGCGAAATGCACTAAATGTTCCGCACCAGTAGCTGACATTATGCACTGCTTCTGGCACTGCCCCCACATACAAACATTTCGGAGTGCGCTGCAGACATATAGTACTTCTGAAACAGGTATACACTTTCAATGTACCGCCTCTTGGGCCCTCTTTGGTCATCTTCTTGATCAACCAAACATCCCCTCTCAAGATAACAAAATTGTAGTGCTTCTCTCGGCTGTTGGAAGAAAATCCATTCTCCAACAATGGATACATAACACTCCTCCCACTCTCCCCATGGCAACTTCTAGGTTACTTTTCCTATTTACCATGGACTGGCAGGAGACATCTCTTAATAAAGAAATCCTTACTCCCGCATTATTTCAATGTTGGGGAAAATTCATTCATACGCTGCCCACTCCTAACAAACTTTTATTAACACATAAACATTAACTAATAAACCAAAAATTGAGCTCAGGCACACTGATAAAAGCATTCAAAGTTCATTGCCACTTTGTAGTTAAATGGAGACAATGTAGCTTGTGTAATACCACACAGACCCGTTTGGTCTATTTGAGTAAATAAACAAATTGCAACAGTTGCTAAAGCCTTTGATGAAAACTATAACTCCGGTCCTCTGTGCTACTGGCGTCCCAGTGCAGAGGAATGCTGCTATTTATAATTACACGACCTGTGGGAGTGTTCAATCTTGCAGCACAAGAATTCACGGAGGTATCTTCACAGCGTCCGCCGCTGGCACTATCACGGTGCAGATATCACTGTCCTGGCGGGCGGGTACGGACGCTCCAGATGTCTGCTGACCTGGCGTACCGGTGTGGGAGCTCCAAAGGCTGGTCCAAGGTTAGCCGCTAAGTGCGGATTCAGCAGTCGGCAATCTGTCAGTGTGCAATACTGAGCAAGGGGATGATGTCAACGCGTTTCGTCCCATCACAGCTCGGGACTTCCTCAAGACAATAGGGCTCACTCTTTCATGGCCCATATTTAACTCCCCATAGGGTCCGCCTCCTTAATAATTAGAGGCATCAGTGTGCATTCATAATTAATTAACTGAAAACATACTAACAGACTAAACATAAGCAAGTTCCATATAAATACGAAACAGCTATCTTATGAATTTAAACTGCTAAAAATACACATATAATAAAAATAAATATACAAATAAAAGAACTTCTCATTATAAGAGTTATTATAAAATTGTTATTTATATTATTCAATGCTTATAACACCCATCCAAATCGGCTGCATTCTATATAGAACCAATCAGATTATATATAAAAAGAACACTCTTCCTAATAATCATGATGTATATATATGTATAAACAAAAATATTAAGATGGTAGTATTCTTATGATAAACATGATAATAACATTATTACTACAATATAAAGAAGGGCAAACAGATTTCAATTTATTCTTGGCCCCCTGATGGTATTTAACCCCTCAGCCACATTTTAAACCACTGAACAACACAGATTAATCTAGACATGTATAGTCAATAGCCTCATTGAGCCCCTTAGGGTTCAGTATCTAATTTAAAGATCCATGCGGATTCACCAATGCACAGCTGTCGGAATCTATTTCCACCTCTCCTTGTTTGACAAAATTGTTCGACTACTGTTACAGACAAACCTTTTGGGTCCCCATTGTGACATTTTACAAAGTGTCTAGAGACACTATGTTTAATGGATTTATTAATAATATTGCACCTATGTTCCCTAAACCGACTCTTCATAGATCTAATAGTCCTGCCGACATACTGCAGTTGGCAGGGACATTGTAAAACGTACACAGAATATGTAGACTCACAATGCAGATAATGTTTAATGGGAAAACTCACTCCACTACTAGTGGAAATAACCTTAGTTGATCCATTGTTCATATAACCACATGTGAGACAAATAGATTTGTTACACTTAAAGCTACCTAAAGGTCTATTTGGAAGCCAAGAGTTATGGCAGTCTTCATTACGCTTTGCGGTTTTCACAGATCTCAAGTCAATAGGGGCTAATAAATTTCTAAGGTTGGCATTCTTCCTATAGATCATCCTTGGTTTAGTTCCAATGAGCTTACTTAATATCGGATCTTGTTTCAAAATGCCAAAATGTGTATTCACAATCCTACTTGATTTGGAATTATACTTAGATATAAACCGTACCTCTTCTGATACGATGGAGTTCCGACTCGATAACAATGAATCAGCAACCTCCAAGGTATCAGAAAGGTTCCCTGACGTTGACGTCATCCCCTTGCTCAGTATTGTTGTTATGTGTATTGTTTTTGATGTCTGTAAAGCGCCTTGAGTCCTGTTGGAGAAAGAGCGCTATATAAATAAAATTATTATTATTATATTATTATTGCACACTGACAGATTGCCGACTGCTGAATCCGCACTTAGCGGCTAACCTTTGACCAGCCTTTGGAGCTACCACACCGGTACGCCAGGTCAGCAGACATCTGGAGCGTCCGTACCCGCCCGCCAGGACAGTGATATCTGCACTGTGATAGTGCCGGCGGCGGACGCTGTGAAGACACCTCCGTGAATTCTTGAGCTGCAAGATTGAACACTCCCGCAGGTTGTGTAATTATAAATAGCAGCATTCCTCTGCACTGGGACGCCAGTAGCACAGAGGACCGGAGTTATAGTTTTCATCAAAGGCTTTAGCAACTGTTGCAATTTGTTTATTTACTCAAATAGACCAAACGGGTCTGTGTGGTATTACACAAGCTACATTGTCTCCTTTTAACTACAAAGTGGCAATGAACTTTGAATGCTTTTATCAGTGTGCCTGAGCTCAATTTTTGGTTTATTAGTTAATGTTTATGTGTTAATAAATTTTTATTTAAATGTCTTAAGCAAGTTCCATGTGTGCTGAATTGGGTACAAGCAGACACCTGTATATATATTTTTGAAAACCTAAATATAAACATTTATACATCAAGCGCAATACACTTTTTATATATTCTTGTTTCTATTTTTTGGGGGGATTTTGCCAACCCTCAGTGTGTGCAACTGAGGTATAAATAATTTATTTACAACTATTTGCGCCAGGAGTTGGAGTGGTAAAATACTCCAAACAAACAAAAATAAACAAAAAAAAACACTCCTACCAAACTGGCCATTCAACGAAGCTTTCACTACACCACATGGTACTTTCACCAATTGTTGGACAATAGACCCCCCATCTCCCTCTCCTGACTCTCCAATACCATTTATCCCCTCCCTATTTACTCTTTCTTCTTCTTTTGACTTCTTATATACCCTCCTTAACTCTTCTTAAAACTCCGTCTATAACATTTTCTCTTGCTTTGCTGGTTTCTCCATGGATGGGTTGGCAGTCCCCCGGCCTTGGCAGGTATGGTTTTCTATGTTTGTTTATTGTTTATGTTATGCATTCCTCTTGTGGGTAAACACCTTTATATGTTTGATTTTCTATTGTTGAATTAGACCTATTACCGTTCTCCTTTAATCCGTTATTGAGCTCTATGATGGTCTCCTTTCTAAACTTTGTATTCTACGTTGGAAAATTGAAATTTTGAGGTGCTTCTTATGACTATAACTTCTCTGTACCTTATATGTATGAAAACGTGTTATTTTTCTTTTTGTTTTACATACAGCTATGTCTTACTTCTATGTATATTATACATCGATGTTTGTTCTGAACCTCAATAAAATATATATTGAAAAAAAATAAACAAAAGACAAAAATGTAGACAGACTGATTAAGAGCACAAGACAACAGATTACCACAGGGCAAATACATTTTAGCTCTCCTCTCCAACTACAGTGCAATCTTCTACCTATTAAATTGCATGCAATGCATGTGTTGGATCAGTTTTGGAAATTTTACACAGTAGCATGTGATGCATTGGACAAATAGGAAAAATTGTGGAAATAATTAGTGAATCTAATTGTATTACATTACAATTTGCATAATTTTTAACTGAGTTCAGGAGAAACCTGGATTTGTGAGTTACATAAAAAATGGGTTAATACAATCGACACTGACTCAAACTTGCCACAATTCAATGACCATCACTACCAGTTAAAAAACAAAAGTTAAACATGCTTCTTAGTAAATTTTAGACTTTAACCTAGAGACATGCACCAACCCCTTTGTTTTGGTTTTGGATCTGTATTAATTTTTTGTTTTGGTTCTAATTTTGCAAAACCACTGTGTTTTGGTTATGGTTTTGGATCTGTATTTTTGTTTAAAAAATGCTAAAAACAGCTAAAATCATGTAATTTAGGCCTGTTTTATTCCTGTAGTATTAGTAACCTCAATAACATTTATTTCCAGTTAATGTTGACTACCTAAAGCTCACAAAATTGTTCAGCAATATTGGCCAAAGGCTGGCCAGCTAAATGAAGCAACAGAGCAGTTATGTGTCCTTGACCACTCTGGCATAGAATAAAGTAAAACAGGACATAAGGAGAAATGTGTCAAACCCTACAACATATGCACTATACTGTATATTATTTTGTAGAGTGACAATTCTATTATTCTTTTCAAAGCATCTACATACATGTTATGTACAATAATATATAGAGAATACTAAAGTTTAACACTAATGTGATATTTTCATGATAATTATTTTGAGCAATAGAGTACAGTAGGATCTGCAGTATAGTGGGGTCCCTTGCCGGGGGCTGCAGGCTTCAATGCATTGATCAGTACATGAACTAAAACTCCACTGTTTATTATTATTAGTTAATATAGTGAGTATAGAGCCCCTATGATTTCTATTTAAACAATGTGGTCACATACCATATTGCACTCCAAATCTAGGAATAGGTGAGTACCATTTTGTTTTTTAAATAATTTTTTTAATTAATCTTTTTGTGATCATGTTTTCTCATGCACCCTGTTTAAACTTAATTATAGCTTGTATCAGCAGTTTTCCTAGGTGCTTTGAAACAGGTGTGTTGGTAACTGTCTCACCTATATAAGCAAAGTTGCTGTGAGCTTTAGACTAGAGAGCATAATGTGATAGCTATTTTTATAATTATTTTGAGCAGTAGAGTAAGATCTGCAGTATAGTTGGGTCCCTTGCTGGGGGCTTCAGGCTTAAATGCATTGATCAATACATGAACTAAAATTCCGCTGTTTATTATTTTTAGTTAATATACTGTAGTGAGTGCAGAACCCCTGTAATTTCTATTCAAACAATTGTGTTTGGACAAATGATGCAAAAATATCTTAGATAACTTGATAACTTCAGAAATATCTCTTCAGTCATAAGACCATCATGAGCATAAAATACATGGAAGATAAAAGCAGAGCAAATACTTAGAGGTAAATTTACTAAGGTGGGATTTTTTTTTAGAACTGGTGATGTTGCTCATAGCAACCAATCATATTCTAATTAACATTTATCTAGCTGCTTCTAAAAGATAATAGATATAATCTGATTGGTTGCTATCGGCATCACCAGTTCTAAAAAACTCCCACCTTAGAAAATTTACCCCATAGTGTGTATTGTTTTAGAACTGCACAGTCATTCATGTAAAAACTGTATTTAAAATTAGGACCATCAGTGGATCCTACAACTTCATCCCCTTGATAAAGTATGTTAAGATAGACAAAACGCGTTGCAATCTCCTACAGCCTGGACCATTGTTATGGACAGATAAGCTCATTATTCTTGTTAAACCCTGAAACATTGCCTCCTCCATATATACAAGTTTTTATGTGCATTTAAGCCTCAGAGTGCCATTCCTTACTGGGTGAATATGTGTTGTCTTTTAACTGAACACCAGAGCAACTATCTCAATATTTGTAGTGCTGACATATTTGGAATTTATAGATTTATACTTGGAATTTTACATATATGACATGCCGCTGATGCTGTCACTCTCAGCAAAGGATCTTACCACCGCACCGATGTTTGGACCAATCATAGCATTTGCACCGCTACCAATGGGAAGCCAGCAGTGGCAGTGGGAGAAACATGAATCAGCTGAGGGCCCGGGGAGACAGTAATGGAGGACAGTGCAGGGAATTAGCTGAGGCAGAAGACAAACAGAAGGGGAACTCAAAAGTTAAAGAGAAACAACTAAGGGTTAGTAAAAGTACAGTAGAGAACAGGAAAGGGAATGAAGATAAAAGAACATGCTAGAAAAGATAGAGCTAAGTAGTAAAAGGAGAGCTGAGTGGAAAATGCTGTATGTCTGATTTAGGGGTACGACTCCGTGGTAGAGAAAATTGCTTTAATTGGAGACAGATCACAGCGTGGTCGGTCCTGCAGTGGAAGAAGGTAATGGATCCATGACCGCTCTGGAATACAATTTACAGCCTGGTGGTTAGCATATGCATGAATAGCCAGAACTTAATAATGAGCTTAATAATGTCAGTTGTTTTATAAATACAAGATTAAGGGGCCTTTACATTAACAAGTGATAATTGAAACTCACAGGGAATCTAACACAGCGCATGCACATTGTCAGATTTGGAAGCGGTTTAATGGATTTATGAGAGCGCTACACCCTACTAGCTGTTCCTGGTTTAGATTGATATTTCTAATATATCAATGTATTACACTATCGTATATAAGAAAGTTTTGTGAATAAAATGTTTTTTTACAAGTCTCAATACTCTAAAATTCAATATAAAAAAATTAGGGTACATTTATGAGGAGGAAGTGGAGGGAGATAATGTAGTATATTATCCTTCTAGTGATACAATAACAGGACGGTATACTACATCATCTCCCCTTATAGAGTGCAGATATCTGAAGTCCCCAAGTGTCTGAAGCAATATGAGGCTTTGCAGGGTGATGGTGCTGTGTGTTAACACTTATTTTTTTTTTTTTTAGTTGGATCTGACTACTTCAATCCATTTCATGTGGATCTGGCTTTTCATATTTTTCTGCATTTTGTATAGTTTCAAACATTGTACACGTTGAGTATCTCTTATCCAAAATTCAAAATCACACATTTTTTTGTTCCCCTACTGAGATAATGACACATATATATTATACATCTATATAATATATCTATGTATACACATAATATATAATATATATGTCATTATCTCAGTAGGGGACCCAAAAATGTGGGATTATTAATTTTGGATAAGGGATACTCAACCTGTATGACATGTTATAATAATGCCCACCCCCACAGCTCAAACATTAACACTTTTTTAAAAACAGGTTTATGCGTCAATTGATGCTCCACTCACGATATCTACAGCTCTGCCCACCTCTGTCATCCTCCTCCCCCAGGGAGGTGCTAGTCAATTTTGTCAGTCCTGGGCCTCACAATTTCTGATGGCAGCCCTAGCTCCCAGTATTGTAAATTGGTCACTGAGATTCTCTCTATATTGTATATTGGTCACTGTGATGCTATTTGTATTGTATGCTGGACACTAGGATACTGTCTTATGTATGGCCATCTCAAGTAAGCTGTTTGTAGTGTATTTCAGTTAGCTGAATACTCTTTGTATTGCATGCTGGTCAGAAAAATTATGACTGTATTGTGTATCAATCACCACGGTGCACTCTATGTTGTATAGCAATCTCTATCATCTCTCTATAATCTATGAATGTTACTAGCATACTCTGTATTAAATAGTGGGAGCTGGACTGCTCTCTATGTGGTTTGGAAGCAACTAGGATTTTCTCTGTATTGTAAATTGGTCACTGAGATTCTCTCAGCATTGTTTGGTGGTCACTGCAAAGCTCTAGGTATTGTATGGCAGTCACATTTTCTGTATTCTTTGGTAGTTACAGTGATGCTCTTTGGATAGTGAGGCATCCACTTTTATATTTTCTGAATTATAGGGAAGTCATTAGTATTTCCTCTATGATGGCTATTAATGGGATGGGCTTTTTATTATATACAGATGTAGCCATGCTCATTGTGGCTGCAGCTAGGTGCATTTGCCTCTTGTTTGCTGCAACCATGTTTGAATCTAAAGTGTGCATGTGCCTTAGCTGCAAATGTGCCCCATTCACTTTGAATGGGGTGGCAAAATAAGCAACTCATCGTAGCCAGATGCTGGCATGCCTAGTTGCACCATGTGTGCATGTAGACGGGAAATGTAGCCACAATGAGCATGGCTACATCTGGATTTGCCATTAAGATGTTTTCTACACTGTACAGTGGTCACTGGAATGTTCTCTGTATTGTTTAGCAATCAATGGGGTGCACTCTGCATTGTATGGTAATCATTAGAATGATCTCTGAATGGCATGGTTGTCTTTAGGATGCAGCATTTATTTTCATTTACAATGCTTTCTTCTCTATATGTCATACTGATGCTCAATATCATAGATATGTGCCTAAATGGTCTCTGGATTGTATGGTTGTCTCTAGATATTATGTATATGTATTGTTTGTTTGGTTTCTCTAGGATGCCTCATGTACTTATATTGGTTGCTAGGATGCTCTAAGCTTTGTGTATACATAGGTAGTGGCAATTTATTTATTTCTGTTACACTGCTAGGGAAAATGTGTCTTCACTTTTATGTTGGTGCCACATGCAGTTGATTTGGTTCTACATACAGGAAGTCATTTGAAAATGATTCCAGGTCCATTATAAGTAAAAAATGTATTCCTCCTGAAAGAATTTACATGTTTTTGAATTGGTTATTGTTTATGCCTATTGATTACCAAGTAGCTAGCATGTTGAATAGTCAAATTTGACCTTAAACTCTGTGTCAAGGGGCATTCTAGACATACAGTACATTGATACCAAAAGCTTTCATAAACAACAGTTGAACAATCAGTAACATTAGTTAAGAAATTTTCCTATAACATGAATAGATTCATAGTATTCTAGAGATACCAAAAGAATATACAGTAACTACTTTTCCATCACCCATTGCTATAAGAGCTGCAGGAACCATGAGGCAAATATCCTTCATGTGATAAAGCCAAAAAACAATGTTTATTTTTCTACTTTGTACAGGTCAATTGATGGCAGATTAAAACTATTTCACCTTGCACAATACTTAATCCATGTGCTACCTCCGCCTGAAACTTTTTAAATGCTAGCTTTACCAATTTATTTATACAGTAATTCATTAATATCCACTAGAAATCATATTTGTATTTTATTAAACACACAGTTAATCCATATCTAAAATATATAAAGACACATGACAGGATGTTATTTGAAATATTTTATTTTTCAATAAACAGCAAGAATATATGTCCCTGTTCTTTGGAATATATAGCAAGCTCCTCATCCAGAGCTCACTTTATATTTTTGTCAAGGTCATAATCGCATCATTGAGTTGGAATAGGGAATGTGTGATCATCTTTATAGCACTGGTTCTCAGGTTACCTCCTAAATGTTCTTATTATAATCCAGCACAGAGACCTATCCAAGGGAAATTAAGTAGATCCCTAGAGGGAGGGGGTCAATTTTGATTACATTCAGGAAAGGGAACATGTTTTATTCAATAAAGATGTCTCATATTACCTGTGAAATTTTCTCCATAACCTTGAGTTGGTAAAGCAAAGCTTTGGTTGCAAGTAAAAATATAGTGAAAAATATGCTCATATACCATCTTTTCCCCATCCGAAGGGCCATTAACAATCTGATTGCACACTGTTCCTGCAGTTAATGCATTTACTTTGCTCATGTTTTGTTTATTACAGTACAGTATAATGACTTAATTAAGACTATAAATATTAAATTTCTAAAACTATCTAATCTATATAGTGAAACTGGGGTCTGTCACTACTGTTAAAAATTATAGAACTGACAGCATTAGTCATATTAAAATTGATACAGAGTTGAGGACAAGTCACCCATAATGTCTCTAACATTGTATGCATGGTTTTATAACCACCACCATCATCATCATCATCATCATCATCATCATCAGGCACTTGCCTCAGCCCTACAGTATATCTAGTGGAAAAGTTAGTTTTGGAAAAAATAAAGTATTTAAACTGCCATTTCTGCACAATTGTAATGAACAATATTTATAATGAACATAATTTGCAATAATTTGCATACATTTGTGGCAAAACTATGGTTCTGCCAACCGTGACCAGGTGACCTTATCTTGTGGGTCTCTAACACTAAGGTTCAAGTCCAGGGCACAGGAGCCTCCCAGGTCAGCACAGTCCAACTGCCTGAAGGCATCACACTAGAGAGAGATTTAAAAGTTCAAAGTGTAACATAAGCAAAAAGCAGCAGCTATATGTTAAGAGTGTTACATAGGTGAGTGGTAATAATTTGAAATCTAAAAGTGTTACATGGCTAGAAAAATAATTAGGTGCTAAAAAAGTGCTAGCTTGTGTTACAATATGATGCCCTAAAAGAAGCAAGGACACATTAATCCAGGGGACCCACACCCCAAAATCTTCCCTAAAACTGATACATTGTACAATATCATGGCTTTCAGGATTTACTAGTATAATGCCTTTCCCAATCTACAGAATGTAAATGCAAGAGATCCATACTAATTATTTGAGAAAGGAAAACAAAAGCACAAAGAGTTGAAATTCTTTCAAAACCTTGTAGATCTACATATTATATACACATAATATATATGGCCTTGCATTGATGGGGCTGCTATTATGGGCTCTTCATTTGGTACTGTATTATTTAGTTGTAACCCTAATTTTATACTTGCAGGTTTCAATGGTAAGCGCAAATCTGGAAGTGAGGAAGTGCACCTGGGCATCATGGGGATATTCTCCTATGTATGGAGTTTTATAGTGTTGTTTGTGTAGGTGCTGTGCATCTTCATCACAGGAGGTTTGGAGTTGTTTTGTTTAATTGGCATCATCCATGCTTCATAAGACAGTAACAGTATGTGCGGTTTGCTTTTGTGCTCCTGAGGAAGGTGGTTGTGTCAATTAAAACAGTTGTAAAACTTATGCTTGGCTAGAAGGAAAGATGCCTGTGCCATTGTGCTGGTAGATAAGTGCCATGCCCTTGTTTACTACTGCTTGTTTCTATACAATTCTTGCTGCTATTATGTGATTTTTGGGGGGTGTTTTTTTGCAATTCACTGTTGATGTACTGGTCTCTATGTTGCTGCTTTTGGCTATACATTGAAACATGCAATATCTATGTGACTGCAACACCTATGCCATGAGGTATCTATAAATTTGTGCGGTTCTTCTTTTGTTTATATCTGCAAATGCTAGTACACTTTTTAGCATTTGATAAACAATTCTGTATATTATGGATTTTGATATTGGTGACCTGGTTTGCAAAAAAAGGTTTATGGACAAAGAGATTTCAAAGATCTTGTTTGCCAATACTGATGCATTAAAGTTTGACACTGAAAGCCCTGCAGATATTTTTGGGGATTTAAGCTTAAAAAGAGGCTTGTAGAACTCCATCTTCATGGTTTGACCCTGTCCCAGTACCACAAAAAAAATGGATACCACAAGGTTTTAAAATTAAAAATCAGTCAACTATTGCTAGAAATAATAAAGATTTTTGTAAGCATTTGTGCCATATATTAAATCAATATAGTTTTGACCTAATAGTGCTTGTCATTCAGCATGTTAATGCTTATATCCAGAGCATTGAAAAGGAAATAAATGCTTGTGAATCATCAGGCTTTGAGATTTTGAGGAATGACGCCACTACAGAATGGTTGACAATGATAGAGATCAATATTGCTACTTTTAAATCTCAGTTGTTAGCCTTTAAGAAGAATAAGTACAAAAAATGTTACAGAGGATTACAAAGAATTGAGAGTGTACAGTATCCTTGGGTTTTTCACCAAGTTAATAAACCCCAGTAGAAACCATCACAGGGTGTTAGGAGGAGGTTAGTAAGTTCTTAAACTGACACAGATTCACAAACATCTAATTTAGATCAATCGTCTGTTAACAGTGGGGCTTTTTTGGGGGCACTGTGGCTTCAAGAACCAGAAAAACAAATACAAAGGCGCTACAGCAGGGGAAAACACAGAAGCAGGAAAAAACCCAGGAAAAAAGGACGGTGAAAAAACTGTCTTTAACATCTCTGATTACGTATTATCTGAGGCTGAATCCTCTGTGGTAGCTAAGGGGTTATCATGTGTACAGACTCACAGTCAAAAGGTGTTTGATTTTGAAGTGAAATGATATGGTTCTAGTGACAGCTGAAACTTAAAGATTTCTTTTGTTAATATAAGATGGACAATATTGTCTCCACGTCTTTTTGTGGTAAAAACACATTTTTATCTTCTTCTGTAAACCCGTCCATTGACACCTTTATATATTTAATCAATCAAGAGATTATTCTTCTCATGAAAAAGCAAAACACAAAAGATGTCATTCTCTAATGTTACCCAACATTAGAGATATTCTATTAAAAGTTTAAGAGAAAACAAATCTGTCATTATCCACCTCACCAATAAAGGTGGGGGCACAGTTGTGATGGACAGATATGACTACATTACTGAGGTACGTAGACAGCTTTCTGACCCCACTTGTTACAAAGAACTTAAATATGATCAAATTTATGTCTACAAAAAAATTAATTGATTCTGTAATTTCATGTGTTTGACCAACAGTTGGATTGATGTCCAAAGTACACAGTTTTTGTCTCAAGAAAATCATATCCTTTCATTATTGCATATACTTCAATAAATTTGCAAGTCATTGGTTAATCCTTGGGAAAGACCAATAATTTCTTAACGTGAGTAATTATGCCAAACTCGGCCTCAATTTGAAGACTTTATTCTGCAACTTGTGGCGTTGAATTCTGAGACAATATTAAAGTAAATAATACTATAGATTTTCTGATCAGGTTAAAGAGTTTTGGTGTCCACAACCAACTGATTGCTGATCAATCTTGATTTTATGAGTTTGTATACAAACACTAGCCATAAGTAAAAACTCTGTGCAATTATGAAAGCCACCTCTACTACTCCTCATTTTTTAGAACCTCTTATAGAATATCCTCTACTTTTGAATGACATAATGTTACACAGAAATTACTTTTTGTTTGAGAATACCTTTTACCTGCGATTACAGGGGACTGCGATGGGGTCCAATAAAGCCCCAGCATACACAAACTTGTATATGCAGGAAAGTGAGATGACCCATATTCTCCACACAAAAAAGCCATCCTGTAAAGCATTTTATGCTCCTGTAATTGATTATATTTTTTGTTATGGACTGGTAATACCCCAAGTCTTGACTTGTTTGTTTCTTCACTATACTCATTGACAAGCATCATTTGGTTAACTTGTACAAACAGTCCTTGCAGCATTCATTTTTTAGATGTTTCTGTGACAATTGGCCAGGCTACATTTGAGAAAGTCATTTTCAAGAAACTTACAGAAATCAATCCCTTTTAGCAGAGTTTCCACTCGAAACCACTTAAGAAGGGTTTATCCTATTCACAACTGATTTGAGTTGTAAGGATAACTTCCAGCAGAGTAAGAAAAAATTAAGGTGGAAAACCATCTAAAGTCCGGCGCAAATAATATCATTGTACTTCAAATAATCAGATAAAATTTAGCTGCATTTAATTTGGGCTTGGCAAGGTCCCAAGATTACCAACAAAAGCAAAAAATTAATTATTGCACTCAATGTACTGACAATAATAAAAATATATACATAAATGAAATATATGTTTGTATTTGGTTTCACTCGATACACAGGAAACTTGCTTCTAGTAATACATTTTTTTCTACTGGGTTTCAGTTAAAAATAATACACTTTAAACCAGTGATTTCTCACTGGACACATAGTTAACTCATACAATACTAAGTAGCAAAAAATAAAGCTGGTCAGATGATAAAATATTGGACCACAACCAGATAATTAGCACTGAATCCTCCTCACACTGTTTAGTAATGGCAACAATGTGTTTCTTATAATATAAAACAAACATGTTCAGCCTGCTATGAACAGCAATAGCACCACAACTCTGTTTCTAAATGCTTAGTAGTAGGTGCTCAATTGATATAGTAGCAGTGTATTCCCGTAATGTCATTTAATGTTACTCCAATCCATCTGCCACTGGCGTCCAAGTGCAGGGGATAAGGCTTTGTTGTATAAAAACCCAATGCAGCGGGAATATCCAGTGATAACAAAGACAGTCAAACTGGAGTAATATCCTTCAGGTTAGCACTCAGCCTGAGCATGGAGCCCACAATGACTGCTGACACTAGAGTAGTGCAGAACTCTGTCCTGGCAAGTGGGGAAAGTCATTCCCCCTCTGATCTGCATACTGACGGACCTCAGTACTGACGGATCCGAGCACTGACGTGGTCATCATTACCACTCTATCTATAACCACTCTAGCTATACAGCAGACTGTATCTTAGGACCTTACAGCACATGCACTATATATTTATCCATATGTGCAAAGAAAGATGTCTCTAAGTGTTCAGTGAGTATGAGAGAGATAATAGGATTTCTTGTCATACATTCCCATTGTTATACTGTGCTGTTAAAGGCATTACCTGTAATGTTTAAGATTGATGAATTACAGAATATAATTAGGGTTAAAAGGCCAGCTGTGATATTTTGGTGAATAGTTACTGGGTCTAGATGGTGAGACGGAAACAGTGGCAATTTATACCTATGCCAGAGACACATTATTGCCTAGTGGCTGTTTCAAGGAGTATTTAACTGCTGGAGGCAGATAGATACTAATGTATTTTCCCTTTAACAAGTACTGAAGTATTCCATCCTTTTGGGCATTACTTTTTATCCTTTAGGGGATGAAATTTTGTTATACAATTGTCGTATTCATGAATAACTACCTGCATATCTTTGCTATATAAGGGAGTACAAATTAACAACTTAAAATATGCAAATCACTACCTAGGAGTAAATGTATACTACTCATTATTATCTATGATGCATACGGGAGAGAGGGCGTAGCAGGGAGTCATAAGCTGACAAGCTGTTAAAATATCATAAATCTCAATTAAGAAACTTTAAAACATGGATTAGAGCTTATCAGACATTATAGTTATATTTTCACTGTTGCTTTATCAGAATAAATATTTAGTTAATTACACACTTATTATATTTTATTGAAATATATATAAATATGAATATATTCTTTCTGCTAACTGTATAGTTATAGGTAAATATAGAACATATAATTAAGTGAGCCAACGATTTTTATATTTGTATTTATTTATTTATTTTTTGCTCATTGCAAATAAAGGCTGGCAAACATTGAACCTATGTCAAGCCTACTAAAAAACATTTTTAACTCACAAATAATAAGTTACACTTTATTGTAATATATCATACATCATTAAAAGAGTGCACCACCCAGGAAGCCTTCTTGGTTGAGATCCTCTAGTTATGTTACCAAACCCTGCAAACTGAATACTGTAATTGCTTTCAGACGCACTTCCAACATGTCTTAATATTGTTTATTAAAAAATCATGCTTTCAAACAGGTCACTTTAAAAACAATATACAGTAGATACAAAATTATGGACTAAAATTTTAAATATTTGGTGATAAGTACAAGTGTTTTTGTATGAGTTAAAATATGTTATTAAATTCTAATTGAAAAGCCATTTACAATAATTGAGTGACAGTTGTTTGGAGTTAAGACTATATGGGGTAAATTTGCTAAAGGTTCTAAAAATGAAAAGTGGTGATGTTGCCCATAGCAACCAATCAGATTCTGTCTAACATTTCTATTTTGCATCCTAGAAAATTCTAGAGAAAAATCTGATTTAAAACTTAAGGGGGGTACTGACGGAGCGATATTCTAAGCAATCTGACTAGATTGCTTAGAATATGAGCATTATCGCTCTGTGTGTACCCACTACAGCGATAGCGATGCGCAGCCCCGCGCATCGCTATCGCTGCTGCTAGATTGGCGTGCATGCAGGCCAATCTAGCGGGTCGCTCACTTCAGCCGCTGGGTGAAGTGAGCGGCCCACTCATCTCCCACCGCACGCTCAGCACAGATCGTGCTGTGCTGAGTGGTGGGAGAGATGTGTGCTAAGCGGTTCGCTCAGCACACATCTCTCCTGCATCGACCCGTCTATATGGGCCTTAAGAGTTCATTTTTCTAGACCAGTAGTGATTAATCTTTTTTTTCCCTTTACATTAGACTAAGACTAGTGGGGTTATGTGAGGGTTAAGAGAGTATAGCAACTTTACTGTTAAAATTAAAGTGGCAGTCATCTATAAGGCAGAACCAGATTAATAACCCATTGCCAGTTTAAATTTTGTGGAGAACTCGCCAAATTTCTGCCAATTGCATAATTTCAAAACCTATTGCATAAGCCTCTATGGTTAAGCCCATAATTCATAAGCATTATACATGAGACTATAGTGTAGTTAAGCTCTAATATAGCCTTCCATCTAATAAGGACAGATAATCCCATGACTCACAATTTTCTTATGTACTGCATGCTTACACAAAACTGTATTCAAAAAAGAAATGGTTCCCGTATAGTACCGGAGCCAAGAGAAAAAAGAAAGACTATGTGTCTTTTCTGGGGCACACTTTTATTGAAAATGGAATGATGAGTTCTGTTTAAAGTATAACTTTTATTATCAACCTTCCTAAAATATTGGCTATGAGGCAAAAAAAGGGGGGGGGGAGGAAAAGTACTAATAATCACAAATTATTAAATTGTTATAATATTGTCTGAATAAATCACTGATATAATGACGATATAACAACAGTTTGGCTTAATGGCTCTGTGAGCGAAAATATATGGGTGTTTTCAATAATGCAAATTATGTAAATCTTATGTGTTGGTATGAAGTTTTCTTCCTGAAATTGTAACAGTTTGACATGTAGTGAAAATATCACCGGAAGAAAAAATCAAACAAACAATCAAACAATATGATATGTACCTGGCTCAACTCTAATTCCTGACTGTATCTGGAATTTACAAAAAAGAAGGGGAAAAGATGGAGGAAAATGATTCCAGGTCCTGTGTCCTGGGTTTGGATAAAAATACCTGCAGTACCCGGTATTCCCTGGTGGTCTCCCAACCAGGTACTGACCTGGCCCACAGTGCTTGGCTTCCAAGATCAGATGAGGTTGGGCATAATCAGTATGGTTTGACCGCAGGTAGATATATCCCACACCTGGAACTCTGTATCTTAGATTCTGAGAGAATTTCCCAGAATTTTCTTGTAGAAACCCATGGTCTCGTTGCGATGTTATGAGCGCTCCCGAATCTGGAAATAAGTGGTGTCAAATGTTCTCTGATATTCTCCCACACTTGAAAAATAGCGTGAGGTCTACCGGGTCTTGGCTTCAAATACGAACTGTTGAGGTGCTACCTCTTTTCAATGGTAAGCCTTGAATCCCATATGATGATGGCTATAAGTCCTATAGAAACCAAGGCAGTCACGGGTTCTGATGTCAAAATATCAGATGGGGCCTCCCAGGTTAATGGAAGTCCTGAGGAAATGATGGTGTGGCCCTGCTGTAGATTGGATGGGCAAAGAATAGATAAGAGTGACAGAAAGAGAATTCGTATTTGAAGCCAAGACCCGGTAGACCTCATGCTATTTTTCAAGTGTGGGAGAATATCAGAGAACATTTGACACCACTTATTTCCAGATTCGGGAGCGCTCATAACATCACGAGACCATGGGTTTCTACAAGAAAATTCTGGGAAATTCTCTCAGAATCTAAGATACAGAGTTCCTGGTGTCATCAGGTGTGGGATATATCTACCTGCGGTCAAACCATACTGAGTATGCCCAACCTCGTCTGATCTTGGAAGCCAAGCACTGTGGGCCAGGTCAGTACCTGGTTTGGAGACCACCAGGGAATACCGGGTACTGCAGGTATTTTTATCCAAACCCAGGACACAGGACCTGGAATCATTTTCCTCCATCTTTTCCCCTTCTTTTTTGTAAATTCCTGATACAGTCAGGAATTAGAGTTGAGCCAGGTACATGTCATATTGTTTGATTGTTTGTTTGACTTTTTCTTCCGGTGATATTTTCACTACATGTCAAACTGTTACAATTTCAGGAAGAAAACTTCATACCAACACATAAGATTTACATAATTTGCATTATTGGAGACACCCATATATTTTCGCTCACAGAGCCATTAAGCCAAACTGTTATTATATCGTCATTATATCAGTGATTTATTCAGACAATATTATAACAATTTAATAATTTGTGATTATTAGTACTTTTCCTTCCCCCCCCCCTTTTTTTGCCTCATAGACAATATTTTAGGAAGGTTGATAATAAAAGTTATATTTTAAACAGAACTCATCATTCCATTTTCAATAAAAGTGTGCCCCAGAAAAGACACATAGTCTTTCTTTTTTCTCTTGGCTCCGGTACTATACGGGAACCATTTCTTTTTTGTCCATTAGTTTACTGAACTATCTCTGGGAGCACCACCAACCCAGCGCCTAATACTAATTATTTGAATTGTATATTGGCCAGATGTTGGTTTATATTACAGCTATTGCTTTAATGATATTATCCTAAAATATTAAACACCTAAATTGAGTGATCCTGTGCAGACTCTACCAATCCTTTTTACAAAACTGTATTCCCCTGTGTAACTGTTAAGGACAAATTGTACAAAATTCTTCTAATCATGTCCTCCAGAACACACTGCATGTACTTACAACACTACTACTTTCAGCTTCTGTACAACAAAGTACTACTTCATAAGTCATTTTACTTTTATATAAATAATTGATGAAAATAATAAAGAAAAAATCAAATGTAATTTTATATTTTATAGCATCAGAGAATAGTCAATTAGATAATCTAATTTAATTGTATGTAGTTTGTATATCTTTATAAGGTTACCTATGAAGATCCAATGTGTTAAAAAGTTTATGTTGATTTTTATCAAAATATTAAGTGCAAAGATTTTTGCATTTTAGGCTTGTTCTGAACAGTATAATCAAGAAAATGAATAAAAAAACAAGCTCATTAAAGTACTATATCTTCAACTTAATTACTACACTAGAAGGGGGATACAAAATCTGCATAAATGTATTCAGTATAATTTGCATGTAATTAAAATTTTCACAGTAAAGTCACATGCAGTGCACAAAATTGTGGTTAAAACTTACAACAGTACTAGTATAAAACTGAAAGGAATATTCAGAAAACATTTAGTAAATGTGCATTAGCAACTGTTTTTATCATTTTGCTTTTATAAAGTTCTGCTTTGCTTATTTTGCCCTTTTTGTACTTTTACATTTAGTGATACATTCTGTGGGTCTAGACTCCCATTAAAATCACATTTAAAGTTTCCTTTTTATGTTTGCAAGGAAACAAAGTTTGCAAATATTATATAAAATTGTACTTTTTGTTTTCTAGTCATTAGTCTTGCCTTAACAATGAATAAATAAAGATCAATTGCATATACTGTAGAGAATTTAGCAAATAGCTTTACATTAGCAATGCCAAACATGGGATACTTTTTGCTTTGGATATTTAAAATATCACATTTAGTTTTGCATAAAGAAATGAAAAGCAAAATAAAGAAATAGATTTCATGTATACTGTATGCGATATACAGAGGTGAGCTTCAATGCTGTATATCTAGAAATAAGTGTACTATTTTAAAATGTGTGCTATTGCTTCTAAGGTTACTTAATATTTTATTTTATTGGCTGCATCCAAATAAAAATGCCCTCCCAAAAGGGGTATGTTCTTGCTGGGAAGGTGCATAGCCACACAATAGTAGCCACAATTCAAATTATGCCACACAGCAGTGCAACCTTATTCACATTGGTGTCCCATATTTACATTACGGCACAAAGTATTGTCCAGTTATGCCACACAGTAGTATCCCTTTTTCATGTTACGTAACACCGTATTGCTCCATTTTCACATCATGCCACACCTTTTTGCTCCTTACTCATTTTATACTACACAGTAGTGCTCTTAGTTATAACATACACAATTTCCAAGAGACAATGGGGGTCATTCCGAGTTGATCACTCGCTAGCAGTTATTAGCAGCTATGCCGCTGCCCACTGGGAGTGTATTTTAGCTTAGCAGAAGTACGAATGGTTGTATCGCATAGCGCCTGCAAAAAAATGTTGTGTCGTTTCAGAATAGCTCAAAACCTACTCAGCACTTGCGATCACTTCAGACTATTCAGTTCTGGATTTAACATCACACATCCGCCCAGCCACACCTGCGTTTTCCCTGGCACGCCTGCGTTTTTCCAAACACTCCCTTAAAACGGTCAGTTTCCACACAGAAATGCCCACTTCATGTCAATCACTCTGCAGCAACCAGTGCGACTGAAATGCATCGCTAGACCCTGTGCAAAACGACATCATTTGTTGTGCCCATACGTCGCGCATGCACAGAACAGCCATTTTTTTGCCTGATCGCTGCGGTGCAAACAAATGCAGCTAGTGATCTACTCGGAATGACCCCCATTGAGTGTAATAGCTCTGATAACAACATGCTGCACTTTGTAATGGCAATGAGTTTATATATACACTGTTAGAAACCATACTACACCATGTAGTAGTACTCTTGATTTTCTCTATACATGTACAAAATATAAGCAAATTTAGAGGTCAATCTGTCTGAGTAGAAGGGAAAGAACACCAAAAAACAGTTGCGCATAAACCTTTTGAATGCAGCCCAGGTAAACTCACAATGGTTCACCAACCAATTGATAGAGCAATACAATACAGAAAAGAGAGAAACCCAGTGGCGCAAAAAGGTAACAGATGTATAAAATAATATACAATAAAAGTCTTTCCTCTTAATGAAGAATCCTATTCATAGAAGAAGTTCTTCTTTATGGCTTTATCTTCCAAACGATGTACCTCAAACAGGAGAGAGAGTAATCCTTAGTGCAACACCGTTTGATAACTGGATTTATCACACACTAGTGTAACAATATCACACTCACATTTAATGAATCATAAATAGGCACATCATCCTCCACTTTAGGGAATTTAAAGCTCGTTCTCCACTTGGAAATATACAGCTCAAAGAGAAAAGAAACAGATATAGTGCAACACTGTTTCTTAAAAGCATAACAATTTATTCAACATAGATACACTCACATTTGGTACAAGCATAAAAGGCACATAACACCTCCTGTGGGAATAGACGGCTCTTACAAAGATAAGAAACGGAACCAGCCGATCCTAAAATCATAAAAGTCGAAGTCCCTGTGGAGTTACCCGGAGGAGAAAGAGTCCAGTCTCAGCATAAAAAAGGATCCACCAGCTTAACGCGTTTCGGACCAGTAGGTCCTTCTTCTGAAGAAGGACCTACTGGTCCGAAACGCGTTAAGCTGGTGGATCCTTTTTTATGCTGAGACTGGACTCTTTCTCCTCCGGGTAACTCCACAGGGACTTCGACTTTTATGATTTTAGGATCGGCTGGTTCCGTTTCTTATCTTTGTAAGAGCCGTCTATTCCCACAGGAGGTGTTATGTGCATTTTATGCTTGTACCAAATGTGAGTGTATCTATGTTGAATAAATTGTTATGCTTTTAAGAAACAGTGTTGCACTATATCTGTTTCTTTTCTCTTTGAGCTGTATATTTCCAAGTGGAGAACGAGCTTTAAATTCCCTAAAGTGGAGGATGATGTGCCTATTTATGATTCATTAAATGTGAGTGTGATATTGTTACACTAGTGTGTGATAAATCCAGTTATCAAACGGTGTTGCACTAAGGATTACTCTCTCTCCTGTTTGAGGTACATCGTTTGGAAGATAAAGCCATAAAGAAGAACTTCTTCTATGAATAGGATTCTTCATTAAGAGGAAAGACTTTTATTGTATATTATTTTATACATCTGTTACCTTTTTGCGCCACTGGGTTTCTCTCTTTTCTGTATTGTATTAATCTGTCTGAGTAGATTGACATCTGCAGAGCTCACTGAGCCATCTGCTGAGAGGCAGGCTACAGTATGTATGTCAGTCTGTGTATTCCCACACACACTGGTAGTGGTTACTCACTCTCATGGTTATTATTACTAAATGATAGGTGTACATCTCCAACACCTACCCTACACACTGAGTGCAGTGACTTCTGTCTAGATCTCTGATCCCAGAAAGCTGATGAAGGCGCTTGGCTGTATTATAAAAGCTATCCCCCAAGTCTCTAAAGTTGGGTACACACGGTGCAAGTTTTTAGACTATATCACACACTTTATGGCTAGAGTGCATACATTGATTTTCACTGCACCCTAGAATAATTACAGCATACAAGACAGGGCCAGTGTACACTGATTTTCCCTGCACCTTAGAATAATTACAGCATACAAGACAGGGCCAGTGTTCATTGATCTTCACTGCACCCTAGAATAATTACAGCATACAAGACATGGCCAGTGTACATTGATTTTCACTGCACCCTAGAATAATTACAGCATACAAGACAGGGCCAGAGTACACTGATTTTCACTGCACCCTAGAATAATGACAGCATACAAGACAGGGCCAGTGTACATTGATTTTCACTGCACCCTAGAATAATTACAGCATACAAGACAGGGCTAGTGTACATTGATTTTCACTCCACCCTAGAATAATTACAGCATACAAGACATGGCCAGTGTACATTGATTTTCACTGCACCCCTGAATTTTTACAACATACAGGGTCAGTGTAATGATATTTGAACAGCAACACCCCTATATTTTACAGCATACAGCAGTGTACTTTTACATTTTAACAACTGCACCCCTGAATTTTTAGAACATACAGGGCCAGTGTAACGTTATTTTCACAGCAACACCCCTATATTTTACAGCATACAGCAGTGTGCTTTTACGTTTTAACTGCATCTCTGAATTATTTCAATATACAGGGCCAGCAGCACCCCAATATTTTACAGCATAGAGGAGCAGTGTGCTTTTAATTTTAACAACTGCACCACTGAATTTTTACAAGATACAAGGCCAGCAGCACCCCTATACTTTCCAGCATACAGGAGGACAGTGCCCCCGCACCCTGTACAAGACAGTAACAACCAAAAGAGCAACACCCATGTACAGCTGCAGCACATGAAACACCAGTGACAGCCAGGACAGCACCCCTAACACAGCACAGGTACACCACAGCAACTGCAGCAGCAGCCCTACAGAGCACACACTATCCCCACCCGACGACACCACCCACACTGAGAGACAAAGGTCTGTCTCCCTCACTCTCCAAGTCAGGTAGTGAAAATGGTGGAGAGCATGGCTGTTTATATGGGACCCAAATCCCATGAGAATCCGACAGTGGGATGATGACATTTTGCCTTGTTTGGTTGTCAGGGAACAGAACCAGCTTATCTCTACTTGTGTCCCTTAGCTTAGTCATCCAGCGACCTGGGTGCAACCTTTTGGCCTAAAACAATATTGTGAGGTGTCAGGTGTTCAGAATAGACTGGAAATGAGTGGAAATGAATGTTATTGAGATTAATAATACCATAGGATCAAAATTACCCCCAAATTCTGTGATTTCATTTTTTTTTCAAGAATCATCCAGATCCAAAACCAAAACCCGAAAGGGTGGTTTTGGCAAAACCAATCCAGATCCAGAATAATAGTGGGGATCCAGATACAGAACCAAAACACAAGACCCGAAAAGTGCCCACCGCACATCTCTACTAAAAAGCAATTACTAAAGCAGTTTCTAAGTAAAAATTGATCATTAAGAAGTTAATAGGCAAAAAAATCAATCACAGGCCTCAGGCCAATACAAGTGATTGCCAGGTATTTAGTGGCATGGAAAACACTATTAACAAACAAGCATCCCAATGTTAGTTTACAAACACACTGCATCCAACCAACAAATCACAGACCTCAAGACAGTAGAAACTGATAATTTAGAAACTAGAAAGCAGAAATTGATAATTAATAAGAACAATCTTCTCCAACCAGCAAATTACAGGCTTCAACCCAAAACAAGCAATTGGAAGTGGAGAGGCAAAGGGACTGTGTGAGATTCTTATTTGTACATTATCATATAATTAATCCTCCACTATTCTATTGATACTTCCTTTATTAAAATGAGTCTTAGTAGAGGTGTCAATAATTGTGGACAATTCTATTCATCTTCAATAGATGTCACAATGTTGTTTCACTTTGGTGACTGACCAACACCAGTAAGTTTCTTGGAAAAATACAGTTTTGTATTGGCAGCAGCATTTGCATGAGAAGCTGAAGAAGACATTGTCATGTCATGTTCCACGTGAGCGGACAACTTGCTAGCAATGAGCTCTTTGCATCTCTTAAAATCTTTTTCAGTTGGCATGAAAGATGGTACATTTGACATAAACCGAGGATCAAGCATATTAGCTAAAATGTACTGATCCAATTGCAAGATTTGTCAAACCCTTTGGTACTTGAAAAATAAATAAAGAACTTAATCTACAAGTCCATAGCTAACATAATTACTGGAATCACTTCAGCCCCTCCTTTAGCTTGCTAGCTGCTTTTCCACTTTCTAAACTCACTTAATTTGTTTCAGTTACAAATGTAGTTTGCGTAAAACTGAGACTATTTTCCAGTGTGCTGAACTAAGGTAACGTGCCCCCTTTTTCAGTGACATGCAGACAGAGGCTTTCCTGTCATACTAATGTATACACCAGAGTTTTGACTATATAAAGTATATAAAAATACAAAGAATATATTATATATGTCTTCTTTGTATTATTCTAATCATTTTAATATTCACAACTCTGGAGTAAAAAGTCTATAGCAGGTGAGGCCTAACTTTTCTGCGCATCTCTGATCCAAACTTACCAAATTTCCAGCAATATATACTGCTGAACCTTTATGTAATGCCAGTATGAATTGTGCTCATATATTATGTGGCTCTGGTACTAGACAGTGCCTCCTGAGCCATTAATCTTGCCTCATGTCCTTGCACTCTTCCTATGTCATGGGTTATAATAAAGGTATAAAGGGTAGGATTTCACTTGGTTACTACCTCTTGCTTCAGATGGTGGCATGGCAAATTTAAATTTTGATTCATCTGACACTATGTTCTACATGTGGTTGCAGAATGCCAAAGATTCCCAGAAATGTTATGGGCCACTGTCAGCATCTCCTGCATAGACCTATCATTTTTTAATACATTCTGAACCACAAAGTTTATTGTGTGCACAAAACATGGTGGATGCTAAAATTCATCAAGTCTTGCTTGTAGTGTACTTGTGTTATTGGAAATGAAAAATCCTGATGAGAATCTTAGTAGGGTAAGCCATTTTGATATCACCTCCCTGAGTTTTACCAAAAAAATTACATATAATTAAGGCAGTTATCCAGAGAGTAGTATGTCTGTGTCTAAGCTGCCATTGTCTTAGATACTGTTGCTCCTGAAGGCAACACACCCACATTGTGGGCTGTCAATATTATTGAATTTTTAGTTTGGACTGCTTATCCCAATATCTGCAGTTAAATGAATACTGTAGTCAGTACAATTGCATTTAGTAGGCAAACAATATATTTTGTTGAGTGTCTGAGTACAGGTGTGGAATTGCTTTTCTGGTAAAATGAAATCAAGATAATATTTGGTATTGTGTACACATGACCTCAACTAATCATCTAAAACATGATGCATTGATTGGACACAGATCTACAGATAACCCTTTATCTTTATAAAATTGTAACAAAACATTGTAATTTTTTCTGTAAATAAAGTACTCCGTTATTAGTGTCTTTCATATATGCTGCAGAACCCAGATTTAGAATAAGCTTTTAGAGTACTAAGATTATACTATAGTACCACACAATTGTGATAGAGTGTTTGGGGACTTTTGTAATTACCACGGGTAGTGGCAGTAAAGATAGGTGGTACAAAAAGCAGACAGATAGATAGTGTAAATGCTGATTTACTTACAGGACTAAAAGCAACACTTTAAAAATACAGTGCACATGGTTTTGCCCAACTGCTAACAAATTTGCTACTGTGATCAACTCAGAATTAGGCCCCTAATTCAGTAAGGATTGCAAATTCTGCTAATTAGCATAATTTGCAATCATTCTGAATGCATTCTGGAGGCCGCCCATGGCAGGGCAAGGCCACCCAGCATGGTGACCGCCGCCTCCACCGCTTTATCAAGCAGAAATTGTGATTGCATCGCAATTTCTGCTTAATAGCAGAAATTAAGGTTGCCTCCTACCAGCACAGCTTAGCTGTGGCTGCGGGAGGCCCGCCGCCATCTTTTCGATCATGTCAGCTGCATGTGATGTCACGCAGCTGCCATGATCACGCCCCCATCATGTCCCCGTTTGCATTCCCACGCCCCCTGTTTTCAGGCCACCCCCCCACAATACTCCATCTCTGTCTAGGAAACATAGCATTGGCGTCTCCCTGCCCTGCGAAACACCTCTGCCTGATTGACAGGCAGAGGCAATTGCATTTTCTGTAGCCCCCTGCAGGACGGGCGCTGCAAATGTGCCCGCATCCTTTTAGCAATTTTTGTGGTTGGATCGCATTTTGAATTAGGCAAACTGTACATAATTAATAAAAACTTGTGAAGGTGAATAGGGCAGGTCAGGGGAGGCAGGGGATACAGAGCCTCCGGCTACCAATGGTAATGGGGTGGAATCTGGTGGTGGTGAGTAAAAGCCTATTAAAATAAGCACTGTAAGTGGCACCCATAAAAGTGCTTTGCTGACACAAATGTGCTTTCAACCCATATGAAAGCACACCTGTATCAGTGAGGCAGATCGGATTTGCCAGCGGATCTGTCACTTGATCAGTGTCAGTAATGGATCCGCTTTCATCACTGGCGGGAATATGTGGTTGGAATGTGACGGAGGTGCGGATATTAGAATTGGAGGGACACAGTGGAGGTGCTGGCATTAGCAATAGGCCTGGATATGAGAGGAACCAGTCCCTGCCTGTCATTTTGCAGTGGCTTCTGTTTCAAAACTGGTGCCTTTGCATCATTTTTAAATTCAAGATGTCTTCCACAAGCCAAAAAGAGCTCTCCACATCATTGCTCCACCCCCTGTGGCTGGCTTATATAAGCCAGTGCGAGGCAGCAGCTGGCAGTCTGCCAGCAGTGAGGGAGCATGCAAGAGCTCTAGAAGACGCTGGAAGCCGTAGGGAGGCAGCTATGCAAAAGAGCTTAAATGCCACAGCACCAAGGGTGAAGATAAAGGAAGAAGACACTCGTAGCCATGGGGAAGCAGCAGCCATGCAAAAGAGCTTAAAGACCACCACCCACAGGTGAAGATGGAGAAGGAAGGCACCAAAAGCCCTGGGGAGGGGGCGGCCCTTTAAGAGAGCTTAACGGCCACTGTCCCCTAGGTGAAAATGCAGTATAATAAACTTTAAAAAACAAACACGTCTTGTATTTATTTTAATATTTTCTCTACAGGAGAACTACAGGTGCCAGTGGGCCCTTAATGTCCGGGCATGTATTCACATGTGGTTCTCCAAGTGTTGGCATGCTGGGGAAGGCTTGCTGGAACATGTAGGCTTCCTGTAAAGAACAATAATATTATGCCATAAACCCCACACCCACCACCACCACCGGCGGCTGGTTGTTGCTCTAGAGGGTGGATCCAATTTTATTTTTTGAGGGTACCCACTTTCTGAGGAATTCCAGCCCTGGGCTGACTGGTTTGGGGGGGATGGTTAATGTGATGGCAGAGGGTCCCCACACTGAGTGTCTCCCCTGTTATGGCATAATACTCCTTGCTGTTTCCGCCTGGTGCTGGTTATTGTTATACTGTTTAAGGGCAATCCTACGCTTGTGTTTTTTTTAAAGGGTGGGTGATCCTCTAATGCCTCCCCAGCATCACCGCACATCACTAGAATAGAGATGGAAAAAATTAGTAAAAATAGAGTATAAAGAACGCAGGGAATAAAGTACATGTGTTTATACTATTAGTAATGAACTATCATTTGAGAGGAGGGAGCAAGGGTAGAGTAGAGAGAAGGATAAAAACAAGTGTTAATGAGAAGGTTAAATGATTTGCTGTGCTAATTTGAAGGTGATGGAGCTGCTCACTAAAAATACTAAACTCAAAATGATACAGCTCTGAGACTGAAACTGTGGCTGCTGTGTGGGGTGTATGTGAGAAAAAAAGGGGTGACAATAATAATAATAATCAAACATATCAAAAATAAAAATGGAAATAAAATAAGATACACAAAAAGTAAAAGTAAAAAGTAAAGCATAACTAGTGCAACAAAAGTTTCAATAAGTAAATGTTTACAGACACTTTTGGATAGTTGTGGTGAGCAAAAGGGGTGGTGGGAGATAAATTGCTATTCAATCCCAATCTACTTCTGCCTATCTGGGTTGCTGACATCGCTGTCCCTACCTTACCCTGTCAACAACAAGTGGTCCAGCTAGGGTCTTCTATTTTGCTAAAAGCTCTGAGGATGAAGGGTATAGACCTGACCAGAAATTCTTGTAGCAGCTGGTGATCATGTCAGACATCAGGAGTGTGCCAGTCACGCTGCTTCTCTTGATAGCACCTGTGTGTCTACTAGTACTCTTAAATGTGTTTCCAATTCACCATGATTCTTTTTCAAGGAAGTTGATTCCCTCTATCACTACTCTTAAATTTACTGAATAACGTTTTTACAATTTAAGAGTACTGATAGAGGGAATCGCCATCCTTGAAAAAGAATCTTGGAGGATTGATAATGCATTGGAGATCACCAGCAGACACACGGGTGGAGTAGCAGTTGGCAAGGGTGTAGCTACCATAGGTGCAGGGAGTGCAGCTGCTATGGGGCCCAGAGCTGAGAGGGGCCCACCTTACCTGTCAAAGGTATATGTGTCATATATTTTTTTTTTTTAACTTAGATGGTTCATACAGCAGAGGCCCTTACAGACTTGCATTTGGGCCTGCAATATATCTAGGTATGCCCCTGGACCTGATCATTGTAATGTGGTATAAAATTAACTGGGGGCACTGTAATGTGGCATAATATGAAGTGGAGGACACTATAGTCTGGCATAATATGAAGTGGAGGCACTATAGTGTGGCATAATATGAGCTGGAGGGCATTATAGTGTTACATAATATGAACCGGGGCACTGTAATGTGGCACAATATCAAGTGGAGGCTCTATAGTGTGGTATGATTTGAACTGGGGGCACTGTGATGTGCCATAATGTGAACTTGATACACTGTATGTAATTATGAGATAGGGGTTACTGTGTTTCATAATGCGTACTGGCAGCCCTACAATATGACATAATGTGGACTAGGGCATTACTATGGGGCATAACATTAACTAGGGCACTGCTATGATTCCGAAAATGAACTAAGGTACTGTTATAGAGCAGACAATTAAAAGCAGCTGCGGAGAGAGATCTCTCTAGAAGCATTGAGACAGGGTCCCCTTCAAAATGTTGCTATGGGGCCCACAAAGTTCTGGCTACACCCCTGGCAGTGGGACTATGACTACAGCATACTCTCTGCATTTGACATCATCACCAGCCACTGCAAGGACTTCCAATCAGATCTGTGCCCTTCATCTCTGGAGCTTTCATCAACACAGAAAACCCAAGCTGGACCACTTGCTGTTGACAGGGTAAGGTAGGGATAGCGATTACTGCAGCGCAGATGGGCAGAAGTGGAATGTGACTGATAAGCAACGGATCCCCCATCACCCCTATTGCTCACCACAACTATCCAAAAGTGTCTGCAAACAATTACTTGTTGCAACTGTTTATGCTTTTCATTTTACGTTTATTTATTTATTTATTTATTTTATTTATGTTTACTTGTTATTATTTTGGTCCTCTTTTTTTCCACATATAAACCCACACACCAGCACTCAGTTTCAACATCACAGCTGTGTCGTTACAAGTTTAATAGAGTAAAAAGGATGCAAAGGGTGCAAGGGGGCCAAGCCCTAGCACCCATTATTAATGGACTAACTAACATAAGGGGCAGGAAGAGAAACAATCTGATAAGAAAGAGAAGATAGGGGGAAAGAGAGGAAATATGAGCCAGAGCTAAAAGGGGAAAAGAGAAAAAAGAAAAACAGAAAAAAGAAAGGGGGCTGGTGGATGGGCAGTGAGAGATACAAATAGGAAGAAAACACTCGACTGAGAGGACAAGTCACTATGATAGGCAAGGGAGAAATAAATTTTAAAGGTCATATCAGGGTTTCCAGATTGCATGAAACTTGTCCATCATGTTGTTTCAGAGACTGGATATTTTCAATCAGTTCCTTACAAGAAGGTGGGTAGGGTTGTTTTCAGGCCCTAGTAATATAGCATTTGGCCACACATGAGATATGCAGGATCAGCTTGTCGGCCTGGTTAGGCAACTATCAGACTGGGACAAACAGGAGTAGCAAGGCCAGGGAGAAGGGGGGTACCCAGGCACAATAGAAGTTATGAGTGATCTGACCATAGCCCAAAAGGGCATTATCCACTGTCAGGCCCTCAAATATGGAAGAAGATACCTCCCTGGCCACATTTGAGCCAGCATACTGTCCGAGACAAGATACCAGTGGATGTACGCCTTATATGAGTTCTCATTAATGGAATTGCTGTTGGAGCATTTCAATATGATTAGCAAAACAGCATCCCAGTGGGGAAATTGTAATAGGGTCCGAGTTTGCCAAGGTCTGGGATTTCGGCTGAGGTTGCATGTATTTTTAGAGAGTCAATCATTTACAAGGTAAAACTAGCTTGGTTTTGCCTTGTAAATGATTGGCGCTTTAAAAATACATGCAATCTTGGCCGAAATCCCAGACCTCAGCAAACTCTGGCCCTATTACATATCCCCCCAAGTGTCCACACCCAAGAGGGATCCGAAGTCCACTTCCCAAGATAGTTTGTCAGAGGCCAGGTGTGTGTGATCCATGGTTAAAATGGAATGGAATAGTTAGGTAATAGTGCCTCCATCCAAGGGACAATAAGAGAATGGAGTTACATTGGGGTGGGGACAATAGGGAAAGCAGTGTACCATAGAGAAGAGTCAACATATTGATATTTGAAGGTATTGAATAAAGCAAGAACAGGGTATGGAATGCTTTTACTGGATTTGCCAACAGTGGGTTTTTTAGCTTAAAATAGGGGTTTTCCCAACTTTTTACCTGTTCAGAAGGTGGTGAAAAGAAATCCCCATTAAAACCTATGGAGAATTATCGTGGGTAAAGTTTGGTGAGTAAGTAAGACAAATAAACAGAACAGCACACATAGGGGTTAATTTACTAAGGTGGGAGTTTTTTATTAGAACTAGTGATGTCGCTCATAGCAGCCAATCAGATACTATCTATTATCTTCTAGAAGCAGTTAGGTACATTTTAAGTAGAATCTGATTGGTTGCTATGAGCAACATCATCAGTTCTAAAAAAAAACCTCCCACTTTAGTCAATTTGCCCCATGGTGTAAGATTTTTGGTCCATATGGATGCTTCTCATAATTATATATTTACGTACCAGACCCAAACTTACTTGGAAGTTTATCACTGTATCTTTTTCATACAGCACTAATAGATGTGATACAGTACTTCTTATGATGTATCTCTAAAACATACTGTACCCATATACACGGAAGCACCCGATATTGGTATAGAGATGACTGTCTAGTATTATATAAAATAGTTTTATTAAACACATCTACGGTTTACAAGTATACATTTTTAAAATTGTGATCAGTTAAAAAAACTTGATCAGTAGGCTTATCTGATAAAGTTTACAGTCCCAGGCAGTTGGAATATTCCATAACCTCTGTTTCATCCAACTGGACAGGAGCTCCAGCAGAAGAATGGTACAATCAATTTTTGCAGACCAGTGTCTAGATGATGAGGGCTAATCCAACGTATTTTGTCTCAATTACTTCCTTATGGCATTGTGTGACATACTGTATATATATATATATATATATATATATGTTAGAGATGTGCGGCGGGCACTTTTCATGTTTTGTGTTTTGGTTATGGTTCTAATTCCCTTTTCGTATTTTGGCTTTGGCTTGGTTTTGCCAAAACCACCCTTTCGTGTTTTGGTTTTGGTTTTGGATCTGGATGATTTTTGAGAAAAAAAACCCAGCTAAAATCACAGAATTTGGGGGTAATTTTGCTCCTAAGGTTTTATTAACCTCAATAACATTCATTTCCACTCATGTCCAGTCTATTCTGAACACCTCTCACCTCACAATATTGTTTTTAGGCCTAAAAGTTGCACAGAGGGGGCTGTATGACTAAGCTAAGCGACACAAGTGTGCAGCACAAACTCCTGGCCCATCTAGGAGTGGCACTGCAGTTGCAGACAAGATGGCACTATTCAAAAATTAGTCCCCAAACAGCACATGATGCAAGAAGAAAAATAATTTCAATGAGGTAGTTGAATGACTAAGCCAAGCGACACAAACAATTGGCCCATCTAGGTGTGGCACTTCAGTGGCTGACAGGACGGCAGATATAAAAAAAATGGCCCCTAACAGCACATGATGCAAAGAATAAAAAAGGTGCACCGAGGTTGCTGTAGGCCTAAGCTAAGTGACACAACCACCTGGCCCATCTAGTAGTGTCATGAAGTGGCTGAATGTCAAGAGTGGACCGCAATTGTTCGGTCCACCGACAGCATCTCCAGCATGCTCCAGTCACTTTAAAAAAAATCTGCAATTGGTGGATTTATACGACAGTACCCCAGGACTAATACAGCAGTACCCCTGGACTCACACGGCAGTGTCAGACAGGATGGCACTTTTCAAAACCTAGGCCCCAAACAGCACCTCATGCAAAGATGTCGAAGAGGTGCAATGAGGTAGCTGTATGACTAAGCCAAGCGACACAAACAATTCCAACTGGAATTATACATCCAAATCACTGGAATTAATTGGCAAGATCACTGGAATGAATAATTATAAATCACTGAAATGAATTGGCAAACTCCCTGTAATTATACGTCCAAATCACTGGAATTAATTGTCAAGATCCAAACAAAGAATGAGACAGCGCTTTTCACTTTGTATAAAAAGATAATCTTTACTTTTATATAAGTATAAAAGTAAAGATTATCTTTTTATACAAAGTGAAAAGCACTGTGTCTTTCTTTGTTTGGTTCTTTAGACTTTTGGGATAACTGGGATCAGTTTCCCGAGACTAGCTGCTTTCACATTGTAGGTGACAGCGCCAAGTGTATACCTCTACAATACCTGATTAATTGGCAAGATCACTGTAATTAATAATTATAAATCACTGAAATTAATTGGCAAGATCACTGTAATTAATAATTAGAAATCACTGAAATTAATTGGCAAAATCACTGTAATTATACGTCCAAATCACTGGAATTAAATGGCAAAATCTCGCTATCACCTGCCTAATGAAGTGGACTCTCGATGGGATTTGTTACTGGGGACACAAAGCCTCCATCAATTGTCTAAATCCCACTGCACTAATGGCGGATACCGGACGCACGTCTAAC
The DNA here is from genome assembly GCF_028390025.1 of Pseudophryne corroboree. Classification (NCBI taxonomy): domain Eukaryota; kingdom Metazoa; phylum Chordata; class Amphibia; order Anura; family Myobatrachidae; genus Pseudophryne; species Pseudophryne corroboree. The sequence continues at coordinate 298,057,362 of NC_086450.1, read as the reverse complement.
ACCAACATAAGTGTCAAGGCTTCAGTTATAAAGGCTTCCATCGTCATGTGAAGCTGAACCACTAGTCATGAACATAGGAGAGGGCCTCAGCCGTTCCTTGCCACTCCGTGTCGCAAATGGCATATTGGCAAGTTTACGTTTCTCCTCAAACGATTTAAATTTCTATTTTTGGTCCTTTTTACTGAACTTTGGCTTTTTGGATTTTACACGCCTCTACTATCACATTAGGCATCGGCCTATGTCATGGCTAGTGGCAGCAGCTTCAGCACTAGGAGGAAGTGGTTCTTCTTGATCTTTCCCTATTTTCTCCTCAAAATTTTTGTTCTCCATTATTTTTTGGGAGTTATATGAGACAATATACATCACAGGAATGACTGGAATTACTGATGACACAGGACACAACCACTGGTCTGATGCAGCACAACATGTTGTTGTTTTAATTATTATACTGCAGCAGTGGACATATAGCAGCAGCGTACTGTATATCGTCACTGGAATTACTGATGACACAGGACACTACCACTGGTCTGATACAGCCCAACAGGTTGTTATAATTGTTATACTGCAGCAGTGGACATATAGCAGCAACGTATATTGTCACTGGAATTACTGATGACACAGGACACTACCACTGGTCTGCACAACACAGCACCACTTTATACAGCTACACTGGGTATATGGCAGCAGAGAGCACCAACACTGTGAATGGCTGGACTGATACAGCACAATACACTGACTACACTGGACTAGTCTGCACAACACAGCACCACTTTACAGCTACACTGGATATATTTGCCTGGACTGATACAGCACAATACACTGACTACACTGGACTGGTCTGCACAACACAGCACCACTTTACAGCTACACTGGATATATTTGCCTGGACTGATACAGCACAATACACTGACTACACTGGACTAGTCCGCACAACACAGCACCACTTTACAGCTACACTGGATATATTTGCCTGGACTGATACAGCACAATACACTGACTACACTGGACTGGTCTGCACAACACAGCACCACTTTACAGCTACACTGGATATATCTGCCTGGACTGATACAGCACAATACACTGACTACACTGGACTGGTCTGCACAACACAGCACCACTTTACAGCTACACTGGATAAATGGCAACAGAGAACACCAACACTGTGACTGCCTGGACTGATGCAGCACAATACACTGAGTGACTACATTGGACTGGACTGAGCAGCACAACACTTGCCACCCCACTTTCCCGCCCCAACACACAGATACTGAACACTTAGGACACGTCCTCTCTTTACACTCTCCGAGACTGGAGTGAAAATGGCGGGGACGCGCGGCTCCTTATATGGAATCCAAATCCAGCAAGAATCCGACAGCGGGATGATGACATTTTGCCGCATTCGGGTTTCCGAGTCAAGAGGGAAAATCTGAGCCTGGCTCGGATCTTGACTCGGAAGGCAAAGTTCGGTAGGGTTCAGTTCTCTGAGAACCAAACCCGCTCAACTCTAATCTATCTATCTATATATATATATATATATATAGAAAGAAAATGACACAGCGCCACTTGCGAGATGGGTTCTCAGTAATTATTAAAAAAAAGGTAAAATTGCTAAAAAACACACGCACCCTTGTTAAAAGGGTGTCTGCCAACCCTTAAGAGCGCGATACTGGTACAGTATTGCTGGGAACAGTACAAGCTTTGAAGAAGTCAGCTGTGACGAAACGCGTTGGGCTCCCTGTGGTGACTCCCCTGCCTATTTTAAAAGCTAAGTTAGAAATCCTTATCTTTTACCAAAACTTTTTATGTTTATATGATTTTATTTTTGAAATACATTTTATGATCCGCTTTTATGTGTTATTAAAGCTTGTTTATATTATTATATATTTTTTTGGCCTCTAAATCTAGTTTTAACCATTGCATTTTAAACAACACCAGTCGCTGGTACCCTTATTCCCCCACTCTTATATATATATATATATATATATCAGTAGCGTGCGGTAAGGTCAGTGGCTGGTGAGGCAGTGCAGCCATAATGTCCACTGAGTCCCACCACTGACCTCTACCACTGCTGAGCTCAAGCCTGCTACTGCCCCCAAGCTGATGCCCACTACCACCACAGATAATGACCTCTGCCTATGCCACTGGCCTCCACCTTCCTGCCCTGTATCCCTCCAGCCCCATTATCCTGTCTGTCTCCCTCCATTGCCAACATCCTGCTCTGTCTGCCTCTATTGTCACCATCCTGCTGTGTCTCCTTCAAGTGTCACCATCCAGCCCTGTCTCCTTCCATGCCACCATGCTGCCCTGTCTCCCTCCAGTGCCACCATTCTGTCCTGTCTCCTTCCATTGCCGTGTCTCCCTCCAGTGCCACCATCCTGCCCTGTCTCTCTTGATGCCAGCATCTTGCCTTGTCCCCTTCCAGTGTCACCATCCTGCCCTGTCTCCCTCCATGCCACCATCCTGCCCTATCTCCTTCCACCCCACCATCCTGCCCTGTCTCCCTCCAGCACCACAGTAGTAATATGCTAGGAGTATAGGAAAGGGGAAGATAGATTACACCTAACAAGACTATAACTGACACCCCTGCCCCAGGCACATACACCTTGTACAAAACATAATCACAAGTCAAAAGTGGCTAATAAATTATAAATATTAATAGGAACATCTATTAATGCCATCATCTGCTTCTTAAACTTACTTATACTGGACTGACTATGACTGGAGTGAGCTGAGTTGATCCAGACCCACAGGTTCCTTGCTTCTTCTTACAGCTCTTGTTCTCTGTGTGATGCTGTATGCTCTTTCTTCTTGAATGGGCAGATTGCATCACAAACTGGAACTTGGCTTGTCACACTGGCTAAAAGTCAGGGGATAGCCGGGTGCTGCTATCTTAACACATCCTGTGGCAGGCACCTCGCACTGCAGCCATCCCATCTTCTCTGCAGCCCTGCCTGTGACAGAAGAAGGTGCCACACCTGGGGACCATCTGAGTCGGCCATTGGTGGAGAATAGTGACTTACTGAGCGAAGCTCCCAGCAACCTCTCAGAGGGCAAACAGTTCCCTTGAATCTGCCTATGTGGCAGCATGCAGCCCTTATAGTGGGGACAAAGGAATTGTGAGAGGAGAGAGAATCACGGCCCCTCCTGCCGCTCAGGTTGGACTGCACTTGGCAGCAGCTGTGCGCTACTGGGGACAGGCAGGCGCGTGTTAAAGTAATCTAAATAATAATAATAATAATTGGTGTACACCCCCAGAATCGGTCACTGCCAAATCACATGTGACTCAGTGACAGGGGTGTGCTTGCATGTGCTTGCTGTCAGGACGCCCCTTTCAAAGTAGCACTTCTAGAGTTTTTTTAATGGGCTATGACTGCCCTATGCTTAGCCCCGGCTCACACTTCCAGCCCTGTATCATTGACAGTGGGAGGCACTGAGAGTGGTGCCTCCAAAACACTGTTAAAACTGTTTTTTAGTATGTAAAAAATTATTAAAATACTGCAAAGATTAAAGAATATACTTATGACACAAAATATGTGTCACAAGTATCTTCTTTGTAGTATTTTAATCATTAATGACAGGGGAGGCACTACCTCCCCTGACTGCACGTCCTTGATATATATATATATATATATATATATATATATATACACAGCATATATATATATATATATATAAATGTGTACTGGAAAGATATCTTATATGTTAACACTAGGATGGGAACTCTGCAAGTAGTATATAAAAAACCTGCTTAGTGTGTTGGCACTCCCTATAGTATATCAGGGTGTTAGCTCGTTACCTCAAATGAATATAGATATTGGTACCGTTACCTATGAAAGTGGTTATGTGGACAAAAGATGAGGTAGTAGAGAGCGACCAAAGGTGCCGAATAATGCTAAAAGCAGAATGATAATATAAAAAATGTGTACAAATTTATTGCAATGGAACGCACTATACAAAACTGGTTGTAAAAACACACAAGCTCATATAAAAAATATATATATGACCCATAAAAAATCTAATTAAAAAAGAAAAGAACAGAGCATAGTAACATAAAAACATATATATTACTTAAAAAACTTTGGAGTATCACTTTAGCACAGAGGGTAAAAAAATACTTTAAAAGTTTAAAAAGCACAAAAGAATAATACAACGTTCATAAGGATGTAAAAGAGGAATCGAATAGCTTAACTTTGTGGTGAGGTTAGATCAAAGAGTAGAACCCAACGCGTTTCGTCCTATCTGGACTTCATCAAGGGGTGATTTGAGACTAGAGACAGACCATACTTATATACCCAAACTCTAAGGTTCTAATGAATATAACTATAATTACATGCTGTGCAATATATGTTTTTGCCAATATCTAAACACTTATGTTAATTGATTACAGGAAGTGATGCGTACATCACTTCCTTTTAGTTTGGGTATATAAGTATATATACACACAGTATATATATAAACATATATATATATATATACTAGGTGCTTCATCGCGCCCTACGGGCGCTCTTCACACCGTCGCAAGGGGCTACGCCCCTTTAATCCTTGCATGCCTATATGGGGTTCAATATTTGTATTATATGGAGTATTACCTGCATTCCTTTGTTAGTGGTTCAATATTGCACAATGAAAGGGCGTGCGATGGTGAAGGAGGCGCAGCCCCTTGCGTCGGCGTGAACAGCACCTGCAGGGCACGATGTACAGAATGAGCGGGTGCAGGGGGGACTGTGGATGGGGGAGGGTGTCTGTAGATGCTGCAGGTGGAGGGGGGGCAGATGCGGGGGGGCCCGGATGGGGAAGGGTTGGGACGTGCTGCAGGTGGGGGAGAGACAGAAGAGTGGGGTCTGTAGATGGGGAGGGGTCCGGAGGCACTACAGGTGGGGAAGGGGCAGGGGTGCCACAGGGGAGGGGCAGGTGCAGGGATGTTGCGGATGGGAGAAGGATTCCGGAGGTGCTGTGGGATGGGAAGGGGCAGGGGTGCCGGGGGTGGGGTAGGGGGTCTGGAGGCACCGCGGTGGGGGAGAGGCAGGTGCGGGTGGTGCGGCGGACGGGGAAGGGGGTTCGGAGGCGCTGCTGGTGGTGGAGGGGCAGGTGCGGAGGTGCCGTGGGTGGGTGAGGGGGGGACCGCGAATGGAGGAGGGTGTCTGCAGATGCTGTGGGTGGAGGGGGGCAGGTGTGGGGGGAGACATATATGGGGGGTGGATGGTGGAGGGGGTCTGGAGATGCTGTGGGTGGTGGGGTAGTGGGACCGCTGGTGGTGTAGGGGGTCTGGAGGTACAGCGTATGGGGGAGGGGTGGAGTGTAGGATGTGGTGGAGGGGAAGGTGCGGAGGTGTGGTGCATTGGGGAGGGGTCTGGAGGCACTGCGGCTACTGTACCTGCCAAAAAGGTAGTTGGAGGGTATGCAGTAACAGGGCCAGGACAGGGGTGACAGGGTCAGAACAGGGGTGACGGGGCCAGGACAGGGGTGACGGGGCCAGGACAGGGGTGACGGGGCAAGGACAGGGGTGACGGGGCTAGGACAGAAATGACAGGGACAGGATAGGGGTGACAGGGCCAGGGTAGGGGCGGCAGGACCAGGATTTGGCTGACAGGGCCAGGATAAGGGTGACAGGGCCAGGATAGGGGTGGCAGGGCCAGGATAAGGGTGAAAGGGCCAGGATAAGGGTGACAGGGCAAGGCCAGGGGTGACAGGGACATGACAGAACACAGGGCACGGGAGAGATTGGTATTAGGGACAAAACAGTGGTGACAGACAGATGTGTCTTACCGGAGTCACTTCTGCTGGCTGCTGCTGTTCCACTCCAACCTGTTTGGATCTGCTGCTGGTGGAGACTTGGCATGGTTGACTCTCTCAGGCTGGAGTCCTGCTTCCTCTGCCCGTCCGCATCCCTCCTCCCCACTCCTCAGTCACACACCGCGGACCTCGCGCGGCTGTCGGGCAATGTGGTAAGGGGAGACTGGGAGTGACTGGTTAGCCCCCTCGAGACGCTGCGGCTGGAGGAAGGAGGGGGCCATAGCATGCACGCGGCGCGGACCTCGCGGCTGCCGGGCACTGTGGTAAAGGAAGACTGGGAGTGACTGGTTAGCCCCCAGGAGACGCTGCGACTGGAGGGAGGAGGGGGTCGGAGCCTGCAAGCAGCGCGGACTTCTGCAGCGCTGCCCGCCAGCTAAAGTGTATGAAGGAGCTGGGCGCACCTCACTGCGGGCGGCAGCGCTGCAGCTAGCGGTGGGGTTGCCGGGGCTGGAGATAACAGAGGCAGTACGGAACCTGCACAGCGGCAGGTGCCCCACAAAACTGCAGCTAAGAAGCGTGGAGTGTGCCAGAAAGTGACGCTCCTCCGCGTCAGAGAGACCCTGCTGAGTATGCTGATGTGGGGGGTCAAGTACACAGTGAGCCGATGCCCGTCTGTCTGTATGGCATACCCCCTCACACACCCCCATACCTCCCAACTGTCCCGATTTTTGCGGGTCTGTCCCACTATCCCACCCGCGGGCCGCAGTGTCCCGCGGTGGTGGTGGGGCAGTTGGGAAGCTCCTGCACTCGCTGTTCTGCTTAGCATGCACACAGCGTCTATTTAGTGGAGACAGAGGGAGAGGGGGCATCAGGGGGTACGGATTAAGGGTGGGCCCAGGGGGTACGTACCCCGGGCCTCACAGTTTTAGGGGGGCCACCAGCTGGAGTAGCTGTGTCCCAGCTCTGAAGCTCCCCCGTCCTGCCAGCAACAGCAGCAGCATTGTGCTATAGTCAGCACACGCTGCTGCGTGTAGGCAGGTCTGTGGTGTTGCAGGGAGGCAGCAGCCTCCCTGCTGTCCTCTGCCTGTGCGGGTGTGTAGGGGGGAGCAACCACTTAAAAAAAAAAAAAAATCACGGAATATGCATAAGGGGGCGTGGCCACGAGGTCCGCCATTAGGCCACGCCCCACACCCCACATCAGGCACAGCAATGAGATAGGGTTCCTGTCTCAAGTGCCCTGGGCCCCCCGGACTCATAATCCGCCGCTGGGAGCATGCCAGCAGCTCACAGAGCGCTGGGCATGCCCCCTCACTGACGAAAATAGGGGCGTGGCTCGCGATCGCGGGTCCACCCGCGAAGCCACGCCCCCTTTCTCGTTGGCCATGCCCCCTTTTTGCTGTGCGTGTGTCCCTCCTGCCTGAAGAAAGCTGGGAGGTATGCACCCCTGCCTGTGACATGCCCATACCATCTGCTCCTGCTCCAAGTCTCCTATAGATTTGCCCAGATCTGTGACTCATTTGACTAACTCCGCCCAGTGTTTTGACTCCGCCCAGCGTTAGCAAATGAAGCACAAAGTCACAGATCTGGGCTTTTATATAGGAGATATACATATATATTCTTTTTATTATTATTTATTTTAATTAAGGTTTAATACCCAAAATGAGCTGTTTGCCAGATATGGTGCCTAATTCAGACCTGATCGCGGCAGCAAATTTGTTAGCTAATGGGCAGAACCATGGGCCTAATTCTGAGTTGATCGCAGCCTCAAATTTGTTAGCAGTTGGGCAAAACCATGTGCACTGCAGGTGGGGCAGATGTAACATGTGCAGAGAGAGTTAGATTTGGGTGTGGCGTGTTCAAACTGAAATCTAAATTGCAGTGTAAAAATAAAGCAGCCAGTATTTACTCTGCACAGAAACAAAATAACCCAACCAAATCTAACTCTCTCTGCAAATGTTATACCTGACCCCCTGCAGTGCACATGGGGGGTCATTCCGAGTTGTTCGCTCATTGACGATTTTCGCAACGGAGCGATTAAGGCAAAAATGCGCATGCGCATGGTACGCAGTGTTGCATGCGGTAAGTATTTTAGCAAAAAACTTAGTAGATTTACTCACGTCCGAACAAAGAATTTTCATCGTTGAAGTGATCGGAGTGTGATTGACAGGAAGTGGGTGTTTCTGGGCGGAAACTGGCCCTTTTCTGGGAATGTGCGGAAAAACGCAGGCGTGTCAGGGAAAGACGCGGGAGTGTCTGGTGAAACGGGGGAGTGGCTGGCCGAACGCAGGGCGTGTTTGTGACGTCAAACCAGGAACAAAGCGGCCTGAGCTGATCGCATTCTGTGAGTAGGTCTGGAGCTAATCAAAAAATGCTAAGAATTTTCTAATCGCAATTCTGCTAATCTTTCGTTCGCTATTCTGCTAAGCTAAGATACACTCCCAGAGGGCGGCGGCCTAGCATGTGCAATGCTGCTAAAATCTGCTAGCGAGCTAACAACTCGGAATGACCCCCATGGTTTTGCCCAATTGCTAACAAACTTGCTGCTGCGATCAACTCAGAATTACCCCAAATGTGCACTGCAGGGGAAGCAGATTCAACATGTGCAGAGAGAGTCAGATTTGGGTGTGGTGTGTACAAACTGAAATATAATTTGCAGTGTAAATATAAAGCAGCAAGTATTTACCCTGCACAGTAACAATGTAACCCACAGAAATAAAACTCTATCTGCAAATGTTATATATGTCCCACCTCACTCGCACACACAGGGGGGGTTTCCGAGTACCTGGAAACCCCCCTGATGAGACAAGATTTTTATTTTTGAGACGGAGACTGCAGTGTCTCCATCTCAGTAAAAGCCGCGACCGCGGATCTGCTGCAGTAGAGAATGTCTGGGGGAGCTGCTGGCTGCGCATGGTCAGCCACATGCAGCTCCCTCCGTCCTCACACAGTGCCGCTGGTTTGCCCCCGCCTCCTATGCCCTGGTGGTACTGAATGTAAGTATAACATATACAGTATGTATACTGTATAGGAAATATGTATGTATGTATGTATGTATGTGTGTGTGCTCGTGTGTTTATATATGTATATATGTATTTATGTATGTATGTATGTGTGTTTGTGCATGTATGAATGTGTGTGCTATGTATGTATGTATGTATGTGTGTGTGTGTATATATATATATATATATATACATACACTGTATATATGTATTCATGTATGTATGTATGTATATATATATATATATATATATATATATATATATTAGAGATGAGCGGGTACGGTTCGTCAAGATAAGAACCCCCTGAACTTCACCTATTTTACACGGTTCTGGGGAAGCCTCGGTTAACCCGAGCGCGCCAGAACGTCATCATCCCGCTGTCGTATTCTTGCGAGATTCGTATTCTATATAAGGAGCGGCGCGTCGCTGCCATTTTCACTCGTGCTTTGGAGATGATAGCGAGAGGACGTGGCTGCTTTCTCTCAGTTTCTGTATTCACTGTTCAGTGTGCTGCAAATATCTGTGCTCAGTGTGCTGCAAATATCTGTGCTCAGTGTGCTGCAAATATCTACGTTCTCTGCCTGAAAACGCTCCATATCTGTGCTGCATTGTAGGAGGACAGTGCAGAATTTTGCTGACCACCAGTATATATATATAGCAGTACGGTACAGTAGTCCATTGCTCTACCTCTGTGTCGTCAAGTATACTATCCATATCTGTGCTGCATTGTAGTTTTGCGCAGTATATAGTAGGAGGACAGTGCAGAATTTTGCTGACCATCAGTATATATATATATAGCAGTACGGTACAGTAGTCCATTGCTCTACCTCTTTGTCGTCCAGTATACTATCCATATCTGTGCTGCATTGTAGTTGTGCACAGTATATAGTAGGAGGACAGTGCAGAATTTTGCTGACCACCAGTATATAATATATAGCAGTACGGTACAGTAGGCCATTGCTATTGATATATTACTGGCATATAATTCCACACATTAAAAGATGGAGAACAAAAATGTGGAGGGTAAAATAGGGAAAGATCAAGATCCACTTCCACCTCATGCTGAAGCTGCTGCCACTAGTCATGGACGAGATGATGAAATGCCATCAACGTCGTCTGCCAAGGCCGATGCCCAATGTCATAGTAGAGAGCATGTAAAATCCAAAAAACAAAAGTTCAGTAAAATGACCCAAAAATCAAAACTAAATCGTCTGAGGAGAAGCGTAAACTTGCCAATATGCCATTTACGAGACGGAGTGGCAAGGAACGGCTGAGGCCCTCTCCTATGTTCATGGCTAGTGGGTCAGCTTCACATGAGGATGGAAGCACTCATCCTCCCACTAGAAAAATGAAAAGACTTAAGCTGGCAAAAGCACAGCAAAGAACTGTGCGTTCTTCTAAATCACAAATCCCTAAGGAGAGTCCAATTGTGTCGGTTGCGATGCCTGACCTTCCCAACACTAGACGGGAAGAGGTGGCACCTTCCACCATTAGCACGCCCCCTGCAGGTGTTGAAGGAGCACCCGCAGTCCAGTTCCGGATAGTCAAATTGAAGATGTCACTGTTGAAGTACACCAGGATGAGGTTATGGTTAGTTGCTGGCGCTGAGGAGGAAATTGACAAGGAAGATTCTGATGGTGAGGTGGTTTGTTTAAGTCAGGCACCCGGGGAGACACTTGTTGTCCGTGGGATGAATATGGCCATTGACATGCCTGGTCAAATTACAAAAAACAATCACCTCTTCGGTGTGGAATTATTTTAACAGAAATGCGGACAACAGGTGTCAAGCCGTGTGTTGCCTTTTTCAAGCTGTAAGAAGTAGGGGTAAGGACGTTAACCACCTAGGAACATCCTCCCTTATACGTCACCTGGAGTGCATTCATCAGAAGTCATTGACAAGTTCAAAAACTTTGGGTGACAGCGGAAGCAGTCCACTGACAACTAAATCCCTTCCTCTTGTAACCAAGCTCCTGCAAACCACACCACCAACTCCCTCAGTGTCAATTTCCTCCTTAGACAGGAAAGCCAAAAGTCCTGCAGGCCATGTCACTGGCAAGTCTGACGAGTCCTCTCCTGCCTGGGACTCCTCCGATGCATCCTTGAGTGTAACGCCTACTGGTGCTGGCGCTGCTGTTGTTGCTGCTGGGAGTCGATTGTCATCCCAGAGGGGAAGTCGGAAGACCACTTGTACTACTTCCAGTAAGCAATTGACTGTCCAACAGTGCTTTGCGAGGAAGATGAAATATCACAGCAGTCATCCTGCTGCAAAGCGGATAACTCAGGTCTTGGCAGCTTCAGTGGTGTTAAACGTGTGTGCGGTATCCACCGTTAATTCACAGAGAACTAGAAAATTGCTTGAGGTAGGGTGTCCCCGGTACCAAATACCATCTAGGTTCCATTTCTCTAGGCAGGTGATCCCGAGAATGTACACAGACATTAGAAAAAGAGTCACCAGTGTCCTAAAAAATGCAGTTGAACCCAATGTCCACTTAACCACGACATGTGGACAAGTGGAGCAGGGCAGACTCAGGACTATATGACTGTGACAGCCCACTGGGTAGATGTATTGCCTCCCGCAGCAAGAACAGCAGTGGAGACACCAGTAGCAGCATCTCGCAAATGCCAACTTGTTCCTAGGCAGGCTACGCTTTGTATCACCGCTTTCCATAAGAGACACACAGCTGACAACCTCTTACGGAAACTGAGAAACATCATCGCAGAATGGCTTACCCCAATTGGACTCTCCTGGGGATTTGTGACATCGGACAACGCCACCAATATTGTGCGTGCATTACATGTGGGCAAATTCCAGCACGTCCCATGTTTTGCACATACAATTAATTTGGTGGTGCAGAATTTTTTTTTAAATGACAGGGGCGTGCAAGAGATGCTGTCAGTGGCCAGAAGAATTGCAGGCCACTTTCGGCATTCAGCCACCGCGTGCCGAAGACTGGAGCACCAGCTAACACTCCTGAACATGCCCCGCTATCATCTGAAGCAAGAGGTGGTAACGAGGTGGAATTCAACCCTCTATATCAGGCCTGGCCAACCTGTGGTTCTCCAGATGTTGCGAAACTACACATACCAGCATGCCCTGCCACAGTTTTAGCATTCCCTAATAGCAAAACTGTGGCAAGGCATGATGGGACTTGTAGTTTTACAACAGCTGGAGAGCCACAGGTTGGCCAGGCCTGCTCTATATGCTTCAGAGGATGAAGGAGCAGCAAAAGACCATTCAAGCCTTTACAGCTACGTACGATATAGGCAAAGGAGGGGGAATGCACCTGACTCAAGCGCAGTGGAGAATGATTTCAACATTGTGCAAGGTTCTGCAACCCTTTGAACTTGCCACACGTGAAGTCAGTTCAGACACTGCCAGCCTGAGTCAGGTCATTCCCCTCATCAGGCTTTTGCAGAAGAAGCTGGAGACATTGAAGGAGGAACTAAAATGGAGCGATTCCGCTAGGCATGTGGGACTTGTGGATGGAGCCCTTAATTCGCTTAACCAGGATTCACAGGTGGTCAATCTGTTGAAATCAGAGCACTACATTTTGGCCACCGTGCTCGATCCTAGGTTTAAAGCCTACTTTGTATCTCTCTTTCCGGCAGACACAAGTCTGCAGAGGTGCAAAGACCTGCTGGTGAGACACTTGTCAAGTCAAGCGGAACGTGACCCGTCAACAGCTCCTCCTTCACATTCTCTCGCAACTGGGACTGCAAGGAAAAGGCTAAGAATTCCGAGCCCACCCGCTGGTGGTGATGCAGGGCAGTCTGGAGCGAGTGCTGACATCTGGTCCGGACTGAAGGACCTGCCAACGATTACTGACATGTCATCTACTGTCACTGCATATGATTCTGTCACCATTGAAAGAATGGTGGAGGATTATATGAGTGACCGCATCCATGTAGGCACATCAGACAGTCCGTACGTATACTGGCAGGAAAAAGAGGCAATTTGGAGGCCCTTGCACAAACTGGCTTTATTTTACCTAAGTTGCCCCCCCTCCAGTGTGTACTCCAAAAGAGTGTTTAGTGCAGCCGCTCACCTTGCAAGCAATTGGCGTACGAGGTTACTTCCAGAAAATGTGGAGAAGATGATGTTCATCAAAATTAATTATAATCAATTCCTCCGTGGAGACATTCACCAGCAATTGCCTCCAGAAAGTACACAGGGACCTGAAATGGTGGATTCCAGTGGAGACGAATTAATAATCTGTGAGGAGGGGGATGTACACAGTGAAAGGGGTGAGGAATCGGACGATGAGGAGGAGGTGGACATCTTGCCACTGTAGAGCCAGTTTGTGCAAGGAGAGATTGATTGCTTCTTTTTTGGTGGAGGCCCAAACCAACCAGTCATTTCAGCCACAGTCGTGTGGCAGACCCTGTCGCTGAAATGATAGGTTTGTTAAAGTGTGCATGTCCTGTTTATACAACATAAGGGTGGGTGGGAGGGCCCAAGGACAATTCCATCTTGCACCTCTTTTTTCTTTATTTATCTTTGCATCATGTGATGTTTGGGGCCAATTTTTTTAAGTGCCATCCTGTCTGACACTGCAGTGCCACTCCTAGATGGGCTAGGTGTTTATGTTGCCCACTTGGGTCGCTTAGCTTAGTAATCCAGCGACCTCTGTGCAAATTTTAGGACTACAAATAATATTGTGAGGTGTGAGGTGTTCAGAATAGACTGGAAATGAGTGGAAATTATGGTTATTGAGGTTAATAATACTATGGGATCAAAATGACCCCCAAATTCTATGATTTAAGCTGTTTTTGAGAGGTTTTTGAAAAAAAACACCCGAATCTGACAAAAAAATTTCAGGGAGGTATTGCCAAAATGCATCCGAATCCAAAACACGTCCGCTAAACCGAATCCAAAACCAAAACACAAAACCCGAAAAATGTCTGGTGCACATCACTAATATATATATATATATATATATATATATATATATATATACACAAAAACACACACACAGTATATGTATATATACAGAGTATATATATATATATATATATATATGTACTCTGTATACATGCATACACTCACACCACGGTGGAAACCCCCCTTACTAAATCTTGTGTCTGCCACTGCACCTGCAGTGCACGTTTTTACCCATTAACTAACAAATTTGCTGCTGCGATCAGGTCTGAGGGGGTAAGTCAGACCTGATCACTGCTGTGCGTTTTCACACAGCGTACAATCAGATCTGAACAGCGCATGTGTATGCACCACAATGAGCAAGCGTGACAGGCCGCTGCTATGGGGATCAGTGCCCTGTGACGGGATGGTGCAAAAAATCTGAACGCATGGGTGTTCGCAAGGTGATTGACATGAAGAGGCCATTTGTGGGTGGCAACTGACCGTTTTACAGGAGTGTCCAGAAAATCGCAGGTGGGATCAGATGTTTTCAGGGAGAGTGTCTGACGTCAGCTCCGGCCCTGATCAGGAGGATACAATCGCAGCGGCAGAGTAAGTCCTGGGCTGAGCAGAGACTGCACAAAATCACTTTGTGCAGCTCTGCTACACATCCGAATACACACTTGCCCAGCAAATTCTCCCTCTCCCTGTAGGTTGCGACTATCTGATCGCAGGTCAGCAGAAATCGCTGCCTAGCGATCAGGTCTGAATTACCCCCTGAATTAGGCCCATACTTTGAATAATTGACAGTCCACACTACCATCTGAAACCATAGAAACTACAAGACTTCTACAGTTTTTCCCATGGTTAAATACAGTATGTTGGTAAAGAGAGTCAGATATTCACAATGAGGCAGATTCTGAGTTGGGTGCACACCAAAAAAGTAATGGTAAAACCATGTTGTACTGCATGTGGGAGAGATTTAGGGTCTAATTCAGCATGGATCGCATTTTTTATTTTTAGCAATTTGGCCAATGATCAAAAGACTGCAAATGTGTTGCATATACAATGTACATGCACCAGAGCCGCATTTCAATCACAGCATGTTTGCAAATGCGATTGCACATTGATTGACAGGAAGTGAGCATTTAGGGGTGATTACATTTCATTTTGTGTGAATGGTGGCAAAAACCTATGCTTGTCATGGCCATTTTATGGTAAGGTCTCTGACATTATCTGTAATCACTTGACTGCAACAGCATATGAAGATTTATGGATACCCTGGGCACAAATTGAATTTCCCTCTACGATGTTCTCTATTTTGCGCATGGATTGTGATGCATACGCAGAACTGCGTATGCATCGTAAAACTGTAGTGGCCATTTTTTACATTTGTGGTCAGCAACTATCTGTGCGATTCTTTACAATTACATTTTTTTTTAAATCACACTTTTAGTAGCAATAGCAATCCATGCTGAATGAGGGCATTAGGTGGGAAAGTGGTCTGACCAAACTCAAATATACAGTTGTAGACACATTATCAATGTTGCGGCATACACATCATGGCAAGCTGCATTACATGCTGTGCTACGGCTAGCTGCAACCGGCGTTCAGCCATAGGAATGAATTGGTTCACGTGCGCATTCATTCATTGGCACACTAGCCATGCCATCTGTGCCATGATGTCTATGCATCCTCTATTAAAAGTTGTCAAAATTATAATGGGAAATAATAATTTGCTCACAGATTCAATTTAGGTCTCCTAATCTCTTCTTCTTTCTCCCCAAAGCAGAGGCCGTATTTTTTACCCTAATAGAATGCTGCTGAACCTGTCTCATCCTTTATTTATACTAAAACCGATAGAATAAATTTGCAAATGGGAACAGAAATGAGAGGTGGAAGATAAAGTAAAAAATAAATAGAGATTTAAAAAAAAGATTATGTAAACTTGTTAAATGATCAGAAAATCATGAAGATGTATCCACATTAAGTTGTTTTTATGGTGTCTGCTGACATAGCAGCATTACAAATGAAGGTGCAACTACAAACTGCAATTACTAATATTGTCAGAATTTCATTATCCCACCACAGATATATTTTTCACAAAAAGTTCCTTTGAGGGATTTTAATCTTTTTTTTATCTCTAAAATACAATGTTGAAAACAGAAAATGAACAATTTCTCTAATTAGTCTCTGAGTCAGTTTAATCTGTAGTTAAAGAACACAATTATAAATACGTTTTCATCATCCAGTTGATATATTAACTTGTTTTTCCTTAGTTAATAAAGAAGTTGCTGAATACTATCTGTAAAAGAAATGTATCTACTGTATATAGGGGGTCATTCCGAGTTGATCGCTCGCTAGCAGTTTTTAGCAGCAGTGCAAACGCATAGTCACCGACCACGGGGGAGTGTATTTTCGCTTTGGAGGAGTGCAAATGCCTTTGCAGCAGAGCGCCTGCAAACACATTTTGTGCAAAACAAGACCAGCCCTGTAGTTACTTATCCTGTGCGATGATTGCTGCGATGAGTGACATGGTAATGATGTCAGATACCCGCCTAGCAAACGCCCGGCCACGCCTGCCTTTTCCAAACGCTCCCAGAAAATGGTCAGTTGACACCCATATATGCCCTCTTTCTGTCAATCTCCTTGTGTTCGGCTGTGTGATTTGAATTGTAGCTAGAACCAGTGCAAAACCACAATGGACATTGTACCCGTATGATGTGCGTGCGCATTGCAGTGCATACGCATGCGCAGATTAGCCATTTTTTTGACCCCCATAGCCATTTGTTTTCACTGAGAGAGACAGTCTAATGGATAACAATTTAGGGCACTCTATGCTGGATAACAGACAAATGAAACTATACTTTATAATAAAAAGTATAAATTAAATGGAATCAGCTTCCACAAGCTCCGTCCATTCTGCCCGCTCACCCTTACAGCGCTGTATTATACAGTCATACAAAGCTCATACACTATTAAGTCACAGGCAAAACACCACCAGCTCTTCCTCCCAGGTAGGAGAAACGCCGTGCCGAGCACAATATTGGCACTGCAGCGGAAACCCCGGATGCAAAGAAATCTATAGCAGCTGCCTCCAGAGAACCCGACCAGCCTCAGGTACGAGATAATATGATGAAATAGTGTCAGCTATTCAGAACACCATGACACTGATTGCTGCAAAAGGTGGTCAGTGATATTACAGCACAATTACAGCTTTTAACCCAGTGGGTCTCTACTGCTGAGGAGTGTTTGGGAACTACTGTATGATAGATGTGTGTCATTGCTGAAACGCACTGTTAACCACTTGGAAAATGATAATAAGCATTTAAGCAACAAAATAGATATTGAAAATTGTACACGCCATAAAAATTTGCGTATCTGGTCTCTCAGAGTCGATCAAAGGATAGGCATTAGACCATACATATCACTCTTCCGGAACTCCTAAAAAATTTAATAAGATTGTGCAGACATGTTGGTTGAGCGGGTGCATAGGATGGGAGATCATTTCAGTTTAGCTGTGAATAAGCCTCTTGTAGTGATTTTGAAGACCATGAACTATTTGCATAAAAATGCTATCTGGAGAGCACCTTGAGAATATTCCAGGATTATTCTGTGGAACTTTCTTGGCTCCGTGGAGCATATGCCTATGTATGTGCTTCTCTGATAAAGGAAAACTACAAAATTGCCAGGTTAAACCCTGCACATCTCCGCTTGTTTAAAGGATCCTCATATACAGTATTTACTAACCCTGCAGATGCCAAGGCTTTCCTAAAAGAAGAAAATGAGTCACTCCTTCAAGATATCTCTGACAACCCGGCTGTTTAAAATAGTGTTTTCTGTATAATTATTGTTGTTTTGATTTGCAATAATTATACAGGTCATCCTATTGTGTACACTATTCTCATAGTAACATAGTAACATAGTATTTGAGGTTGAAAAGAGGCAAAATGCCCATCGCATTCAACCTGTATTTTGTAGTAAGTTGAGCTGATTTTACTGTACTGTACCTGCTGAAGAATGTTTTATGACTAGTTAACAACTACAATCATGTTACACCCGGATTAACAACATCAATATTTTAAATGTTGTAACCTTGGATATCCTTTTCAATCAGAAAGTCATCCAATCCCCTTTTAAATTCATTTACAGAGTCCACCATTACCACCTTCCCTGGCAAGGAATACCAAATCGTTATTGCCTTAACAGTGAAGATCCCTTTCCTCCGTTGCGTACAGAATTGTCTCTCCTCCAGCCTCAGCGAGTGCCCACGTGTCCTTAACAGAGTTCTTTTAATAAATAATTCCTCTGATAACTCTTTGTAGTGCCCCTTTACATACTGTATTTGAATACATTAATAATGTCTCCTCTTAGATGCCTCTTTTCCAGTGTATACATATTCAACCTAATAAGCATTTCCTCATAATCCAGTCCCTCTAGCCCTTTAATCAATTTAGTAGCTCACCTTTGAACCCTTTCAAGTTCACCGATATCTTTTTTATGCAGTGGTGCCCAAAACTGAACACAATATTCGAGGTGCGGACGTACCAATGATTTGTACAGTGGCAGGATTACATCCTCGTCCCTTGTCTCAATTCCCCATTTTATTCATGCTAGCACCTTACTTGCCTTCTTTACTGTGCTTTGACATTGTATATGGTTATTAAGCTTATTATCAATGAGTACCCCCAAATCTTTTTCCAAACCTGTTACCTCTAGACTTTGCCCGTTTAATATGTAGGAGGCAAGTTTGTTTTTAGTCCCGAAATGCATAACCTTGCACTTTTCTATATTGAACCTCATTCTCCATTTAGACAGACAGATTTCAAGTTTAGATAAGTCATTCAGCAGAGACTCCACATCTATTTCTGTATTAATTACCCTACACAGTTTAGTATCATCTGCAAAGATTGACACTGTGCATTCCAGGCCTATTTCTAGATCATTGATAAATATGTTGAACAGTAGTGGCCCGAGTATGGACCCCTGTGGTATTCCGCTGACTACTGGTTCCAGCTTGAGGGCTTTCCATTGACCACTACTCACTGTAGTCTGTTGTACAGCCAGTTACTTATCCATGTACAAACTTTTTTTCCTAGGCCAAGCTCTTTTAATTTGATGATTAGTCTCCTGTGAGGCACTGTATCAAAGGCTTTTGCAAAATCTAAGTAGACCACATCCACTGCTTTTCCTTGGTCAAGATTGTTGCTCACTTCCTCGTAGAAGTTAACTAAGTTAGTTTGACATGATCTGTCCCTCACAAACCCCTGCTGATTCTTGCTAATAATCTTAGTGGTCTGCAGATACTCCTGTATGCTATCCCTTAGAATTCCTTTAAATATTTCCCTCACTATAGATGTCAAACTAACCAGTCTGTAGTTACCTGGATGATTTTTGGCTTTATGCCAATCCTTTGGTACCATGCCAGATCTAATTGAACTATTGAAAATCAAGTATAGGGGTCTTGCTAGTTGAGACCTAAGCTCCATAAGAACCCTCAGATGAAGTCCATCTGAGCCAGGTGATTTATTAATCTTTATTTTGCATAATCTCTCCCTGACTACTTCTTCACTTAAACAAGTATCTAACCATGAATCCTTACTGTCACTATCGCTATGCACTACTCCCACCATCAGTTCTTCTCTGGTGAAAACTGATGAAAACACTAGCTGACATATTTTCTGCTTTATTTGTTGATTTATTAGTGTGAACCCAATGGGCATTTTGCCTCTTTTCAACCTCACTGACTATGGAACTATGTAACTATATTGTACCCCTTAAGGGTGATGGCAGAACAAGCTTTGTCTAGTTAAAAATAGGTACACTCAAAGTAAGGGGCATTAATACCCTGGCTAAATGCCAAAAAATGTTGCTCTATCTGAACAAAATGTCTGTTGACATTGCATGTCTACAGGATATGCACCTGGGGGTAAATTTACTAAGATGGGAGTTCTATTTAAGATGGGATGTTGCCCATGGCAACCAATCAGATTCTACTTCTCATTTATATAGCACTTTCTTTAAGATAATACCTGAAATCTGATTGGTTGCTATTGGCAACATCCCAACTTAAATAGAACTCCTATTTTAGTAAATTTACCCCCAGCTTCTACATAACACAAAAAAGCTACAAATGTTAAATTGGTCATTACAGTATTAAGAGCTGCCTCGTTTAATTCAAAATCATGTGGCGTGGCAATCTTAGTGAAAAAGCCACTCCAAGTAGAGGTAATATGTGTAATAGCAGACCCAGAAGGGCACTATGTTATAACAGAAATCAAGCATGGTGGTAAAACATTTCAACTTTGTAATGTTTACGCACCCAACAAAAATCTCTTTTAACCTCCCTTTTGACTAAATTATATCTTTATATCTCATCTTCTTTAATCCTATGTGGGGACCTCAATTTGGTTTCCTCCCTTTATCTGTATAGACCTCATCATAATAAAAACTCTAATCCACTTCCAAAATTAGGTGTCCCCCTTTTAGCCAAATGACTTACACTGATAGATGCCTGGCATACCACAAACCCTACCGAGCAAGAATTCTCCTATCTATGGCCCATGATACATGGTACGGGATAGAGAATATTTTAGTTTCCTCCGCATTGTTCCCAAATAGTAGGCAAGCTCCCATTGAGCCTAATTCTAACTTGGATCACGGTTTAGTCTGGATAGAATTGAATTACTTAAGTGAAACAGGCCCAAAACTCTTCTGGAAATTCCCCTCACACTTAGTGAAATCTACCGGATTTTGACACAAACTGGAATCTGCCTGGGAAAATTTACAATTAAACAACTCCATCCACGAATCTGAAAATCTGACTCTATACTGGCAGGCAGCCAAATCTGTGTTGAGAGGTGAGGTAATTTTATATTGTGCACATATTAGTAAACAACAAATATCATCATATTTAGAAAAGCAACAAATTTTATCCATGGCATATCAAACTTATAAACTGAATCCCACTCTTGCTAATAAATTTGCATAAATCAATGAGAAAACTCACTTCACAGAGCTTCTCCAAATTGCAGGTGATAAATACCAGTTCAATGTCAGTTACAAATTTCACAAATTTGGAAACAAAACTGTCAGACTCCTTACCAACCTGCTCTTACGCTCTAGAAAACCAATGGTATTTCACCCTCAAAAACTTCGGATGGATCATAAACTACCTTTAATGGTCAAATAACTGATATTATACTTTCGTTTTATATTGATTTGTACTACCACCACCGCCTATCACTCCCCATGATACTCTTTATCTCAAATCTTCTTATGACTCATTCCAGATATGAAAATCTCTATCTTTGCCTCATGATCCAGATGAATTCACTTCATCTTTAACAGCTCCAATAACATTAGATGCAGTTTCAAAAACATTTAAACAGCTTAAATATGCCAAAGCACCAGGCCCAGATGGCTACTCGAATTATTTTTATAATCTCCTAAATCTGAAAATCTGTACTGCACTACAAGCTTTCTATAATAATGTTCTGGCCGTGGGACCTTACCTGATCACTTCACTGCTGATGTAATAAAAGTCTTGCCAAAGCCGAACAGACACTTATGCCTTCCAGGTTCTTATAGACTTATTTCTTTGTTAAATGTCGATTATATAATGTTCACTAAAATTCTATTGGAACGACTAAAACCTCTACTCCCAATTATCATACACAAAGACCAAACTGGCTTCTTCACAGGTAGACATTCAGTAGTGAATATCAGGAGGGTCCTATTGGTCATTCAACATATTTCTTCTACTCCCTCTACGCAATCTAAATCAAACTTAATCCTTACTCTGGATGTGGAAAGGCCTTTGACTTTTTATTATGGCTTCACCTTTTTCATACTTTAGAGAAATGTGGTCTCCCAGGCAGTTTCGTAAAAGTTTTGCGTACTCTATATTCCTCTATAACATCCCAATTTGCTTGTAATTGACATTTGTCCTCCCCCTTCTCACTAGGGAGAGTTAGATATGAGACAGGGATATCCCCTCTCCTTTTTGCCATAGCAATTGAGCTCCAAGCCATAGCTATCCGTAAATCGACATTGATCCATAGGGTTAAAATAAGTCCAGAAGAATTAAAAACAGCTCTATTTGCAGATGATGCACTTCTCTTTCTATCAAAACCAGAACAATATTTTCCAGCATTGATTAATCTTATAAATGCATTTGTGCAAGTTGCTGTCTATAAAATAAATATTATAAACTCCAAAATACTTTTGCTCGGCAATACGCCACCCTCTATATTGTCCATGCCAGGCATCCCTGACTGCAAATTAGCAAATCTTTCATTCAAATACCTAGGTATTAATATCTGTTCAGACCTTTCTAATTTATATAAAATAAACTTTTCCACAACTATTTCAAATATAACATCAAAACTGGAAACATGGAAAGATTTACCCTTATCCCTCTTGGGAAGATTAGCAGTCATAAAGAGCGTTTCTTTCCCAAAATATTTTTTTTATATACAAATGTTACCCATTGCCCTCAAACAATCAGATCTCCAGAGATTAGAAGCCCTCTTCTCAAAATTCCTATGGCACAATAAAAGAACACGGATTGTGAGCTAAAAACTTAAATCTCTCAAAGAAGAAGGAGGCTTTGGTGCTACTGATTTATCCACATAATCCACAGAAGTTTACTTCTACTACATAAGTGATTGGCTATTAAACAAAAGTGTTTACAGAGAGTCTGCCCTAGAAACTGCTGTATTCTCCCCTTATGCACTTAGTACCCTGCTTCACTTAAAACTCTCTCTAATACCTTCAACCATTAGAGAACATATCTTATTTAAAGACACATTTACAGCATGGATTGCCCTGAACAAAAAATGCCACAGAGTCCTCATATTTCTCAATATATCCCACTATGGGGTAACCCTGCTTTCCCCCTCTCATTGCTCAACTCAACATACTCCCTTTGGAAAGATAGAGGTCTTGACTCTTCAAAGGTTTTTGACACGGTAAGTGGCTTTTACCCATTTTCAGAATTATGCCTCAAATACAATATCCCTAGACATTACATATTTATGTACTTCCAGGTGCATCACTTCTTAAATTCATATAGCTCTTCTAACTCAGGCATGTTTCAGGGAACAACTCCGGAAGCAAAGGCTATAGATACTCTGCTTAAATCCCTACATGTTGGCCCCTTTAAGGTGAAACTCATATATTCATTACTCCTTTCTTCATCCAGTACTCCATTGGAGAGCATCTACAATTGAAATGAAAGGCTGATATTCCTAATTTAAAGGATATTACAAATATTACCAACCCATATGAACATTCTCTCAAACATTTACATACTTGCATGAAGTTCATCTAAGAACCATCCATAGGGCATATATCACCCTTCTACAATGGAGACATAGGTCACAGTCGTAGAAGACTGGTTGTATAAAATGTGGAGGATCTTCAGCCTCTTTCATGCATTGTATGAGGGAATGTGGAAAAATGTAACTATTTTGATCTAAATTGACACATGATAGCTCAAAAAAATGAACTGCTCAACTGCTTTTCAATGCGTCTGAATCTGGCCTTTATTTTCCTAACGAATGTTCATATTATGGGGTCATCATGTAGCAGAGAAAAAGCCCTGTTTTCAGAAAACAGGGATTTTCTCTGCCTAGTTCTATTCATAGAGTGGTTTACCGTGAGAAGTTCCTGACTTCTCCAGATGCACCCTCACTCCGTGCCTGAATCGCATCACCATACTTTTGCATGTAAGTGCAATTCATGACAGGACGGAAAGCTCTGCTTTACATTTCCCTTTGCAGAATCAATTTGTCATCTCAGGATGGAGTTAGGGAAGCTTTTCTGCAGCCTTCTCTCCACCCTTTTCTGTTACAGTAGCCAATCAGAGGGGCCCAGATCAGAGGGGCCCAGGGCATATGCATATGCTGGGTCTCCTCCTCCTGACTGCCTGCTGCCCCAGTGCCCGCTCACTATTCCCCTACTACAGTAAGGTGACCTGACATACGCATATGCCAGTCATCTCCTCGTTACTGCCGATGCTGCCCCAGTGCCCCTTCATTCCTACGCTACCCCCTGTCACTGCTGTAGTAAGGTAACCTGACATATGCATATGCTGGGTCAACTCTGCTGACTGCCTGCTCACCTTCCACCCTGGCTGCTGAGTAACTGCCTTCTACAGCTCCCCCCACTTTTACCATCTCACTGCCCCACACACTTCCAATTACGGTTGTCACCTCTTGCTTGGCCCCCCAGGAGCTGCCAGCACCAGGATTAATGCTGTGCTGCTCTCCAATATCTGCCAGCACATGTGCAGTGAAAAGAGGACATATTGGTATGTCTGTCTTCCTGCTGCATCCCGGATTTGCAGAGGGGATGGCTTTTTGGATCACTTTGCTGGTCAGGTATGTATTAGTGACTTTCTACTGAAAACTACTATATATTGCATCAATGTGATGTGATATATAGTGATAGCTCCTCCAGTTGCTCCTACATGAATAGACCCATATGCCTGCTAAGCTCCAGGGCCCCATTATAGTTACATTCCTGATCATATCAGTACTCTAATCTGTAATTAATACACATATGGTAGGACTAGACTATGTTGTACAAAACTCTCATTTTACCCTCATATAGCCTTATTTACTAATTATACACATTGCCCCCATATTATGCTGCAGTATATACAGGGCCTCTATAGTAACACTTAGTAAGAACTGCACAGTCCGTAATACTACTCAGTAAACACAACACCCCCACAATACCACTCAGTATACACAAACCCACCTATAATACCACTCAGTATACACAGCACCCACAAAAATACATTTCAGTATACACAAACCCACCCAATAATACCACTCAGTATACACAGCACCCCAAAAGATACCACTCAGTATACAAAGCATGACCATAATACCACTCAGTATACATATGGCTCTTCATCATAAAACCCCTCAGTGCACGCAGCACCCCAATTTTACACTCCAATATACACCAACCCTTCCTCCTCTATATTACACCCAGTGCACACAGCACCCCAAATTCCATTCCAGTATACACATACCCCCTCCCCCATGGTACACCTCAGTACACACAGCACACCCATATTAGATTAGTTTATACACAGCTCCCACATATTGCCCCCAGTAAGGAGAGCACAACCATATTAGATTACATTATAAAACCCCCATATTACCTCTAATAAGCACAACACACTCATAACAGATTACATGATAAACTGCACCCCACCCCTACCCCCAAATATTACCCCCAGTATGCACAGCCCCTACCTGGTTTTCTTGCTCTTTACTGTAATAGAATAAAGCCAGGGTGGGATAGAGCGGTGAGAGGAGGCATCCAGGCAGTGTAGTCATGCAGCCGAGGAGCAGGAAAAGAGGAGAGGGCTAGGCTGATACAAGCATCCCACTCTGAGCCTGGTGGGAGGGGCCGGCCAAACACTGAAGCAATGCCCTGCCTGTCAGTGCCAGGTCATCTGCTTCACTGTATAGGTGGAGCAGCTGTCAGTAGAGTGACAGTCCAGGCAAAAATTATTTGTAAACCAAATATCTAGTCACAGAGGATTTTGAAAATTTACTTTTTTGTGTAAATTATGAAACCAACCTAGAAAAATAACAAATATATTTACAGGTTAAGTAATTGGAAAATATCTATATCAATTTACTTTAAATTACACAAACAATATGTTATGGATAAAAGTTTACAAAAGGTTATGATGAAGAGAGGATTTCCTGAAAATATTAGAAACTGCCAAGTTAATACTATGCAGACATAGAAACCACTGGGACTTTAATCTCATTAAATTTCTGTAATAAGGTCTGCTTGTAGAATTTAATGTTTCTTTCCCTTTACACGCTGTAGTTAAGTAAAATTAATATTGAAAACAATAGCAAATTACTGCTAGACTACTACAAAGTTTTAATAAGGAGCAAAATATTTGTTTATGTTATAAATGGTATATTGCTTTATTTTCAGTAAAATATGTACTTGTCGCTGTATATTCACAATTCTTTGAATTTACTGTATTAATCCGTTTTATAAGTGTCTTAGTAATTATAAGTGTTTTTAAAACATTACAGTTTTGATCACAATGGAGCGTGTATACACTACAGAACTGGTTTTCAAACTAATTTCAACATTTGTTTTGTATGATAAATCAATTATTTAACATGCAACACATGTAGAATGCTGTTCATACAGTATGATGCAGGACCCTTTGTTCCTTTCAATCCCTGTGGGGATAAAGTAGTGTCACACACATTTTATATTAAAATTGCAGGGTTAAAATGCATTCAAATAAAACACACAGGGTGTTATTCTGACCCGTTTGCATGCTGCAATTTTTCGCAGCCATGCGAACGGGTCACAAATGCGCATGTGTGGCAATGCAAAGGTGCATCGTTGCCCTGTGACGGCCGTCGCCAGGCAGCGACAAGAACAGTGAGGGAAGCCATCGCAGCAGAGCCCACAAGAAGATTGGCAGCAGGGAAGCAGATATGGGTGTCAACTGACTGTTTTCTGGGAGTGGTGAGGGAAACACAGGCATGTCGAGGTGTTTGCAGGGCGGGTGTCTGACATCAATTCCGGGACCTGACAGGCTGAAGAGATTGCAGTGGCTGAGTAAGTACAGAGCTACTCAGAAAGTACACAAAACTTTTTTGCCCCGCTCCCCTGCCCATGCTATCGCATACTTGCTAAGCTACAATACAATCCCCCATAGGCGGCGTCTATCTGATCGCACGGCCTGCAAAAAGTTGCAGCGTGCGATCAACTCAGAATGACCCCCATTGTTCTGTATGTGTGCTAAGCCGGACTCATCTCAACATGTGTCCAGATCTGAAAACAGTTTCACATGTGCTTTCCAGTGTTTCCAGTGTTAGTATAACTACTGATCAAATTCTTTCATTTGTGCTCACTGTTTTAATGAAATTTTTAGAAAATGCAAGTTGAATTCAAAATATAAAATACAATAAAATACGGTCATAAATGTAAAATAAAAGTTCATATTAAATTTAATTTAATACTAATTCTTATTTATTGGATTCTCACTGTTGTAGTTTGAAACATTAAAACCTAAAAATGCAAAACAGGTTTTCCCCAGCACCACAAGGGGCACTAGCAACAAGATTTGAAAATTACATTGTAATAGATGGGTGGCACTTGATATGTCGGCTGTCAGGATCCCGGCGGTCAGCGTACCAGCGCCGGAATCACGGCAGCCGGCATTCCGACAACTATTTTCCCTCTTGGGGTGTCCACGACACCCCTGGAGGAAGAATAAATAGCATGGCACGCATAGCGCGCCACCATGTCCGCAGCATGGTGAGCGCATTGAGCACACAAGGGGCTCTTTTGTGCTCGCCCCGCTACTGCTATACAGGTGGTCGGGATCCTGGCACTGGTATGCTGGGCGCCGGGATCCCGAGCACCGGCATACCATAGTAGACCCGTAATTAATAATTCAGAGATCTTAGTTACATACTGTATGGGTAAGCCTCCAGGCCAATGTCAAGGCTTCTCCAATACTGGAGGTCTCTAACACTGCATGATAACAGTACCCACATTGGGCAATATAATTGTCAACTGTAAGGCTACATGATAAAGGCACTTTAAAAATATATCTAAATTGAAATATCTGAATAGAGTTTTTAACAAATGCAAGTTGAATTTAAAATGTAAAATACAATTAAATATGGTCATAAATGCAAAATAAAAGTTCCTATTAAATTCAATTTAATATAAATACCCATTTATTGGATTCTCACTGTTGAAGTTTGAAACCTAAAACTAGAAGTGATGTGTCACATTTTAAAACCCCTAAATTAAATGTGGTTTAGGCTAAATTGCATGAGGTTTATGACTAATTACATTTGGTTTAGGCCAGTGGTTCTCATTCTTTTTTGAATCATGGCTCCCTAGAGTATCAGAATTTTATTCACGGCACGCCTAGTCCAAAAGTTTATTATTGAGAAATGTAGAAAGAAATATTAAATTAAGTAAATTGTTTTTATATGTCATCCTTAGATTTAACTGTGTGATCAGGGAAAAGATTTGCTACTGTTTGTCCACATATTTTATGACTGACAGCCACCAACACTGGTTTTGCTTATTACATTAACCATAAATACCTTTAATTGGTCCTGGACCACCAACCCAGGGCACCCCTGCAAGTGACCTGCGGCACCCCAGAGTGCCACGGCACATTTTGAGAACCACTGGTTTATTCAAAACAGTACTGTAGAACTGGATAGTTGGCAACAGGTCATTGCTATACAACAATGGGTGCAGTTCTCTATTGTGTCTCAAAAATTACCCCCCCCCCCCTTCCCCAACATAAACATACACATACCGAAGCTCAGCACAAAGCTGAATAGCCCTGGGCAGCTCCTGATATGGCTGGAAGGTGGGTGTAAAAATATGGGGGGGTTGTAATAAGGTGTGAAATCAGGAAGAGAGAGATTTTGTGAGAGTTTTCATGTTGTTTTTTTTTTTAAGTGGCGATCATTTACATGGCAAAACCTGTCACGATCCGGGTATCTGGACGCCATTTCTTACCCATCAGATGCCTCCTAAGGCTGGCTCAGCGCTCCAGGACCGGATCCCATCTGTTATCCTGATGTGCATATTCCCGCATCCTCTCCTGTCTCTCTGGACGCTGTCACAGTAACGCCTTATACATCTGGCATGGCGTCTCCCGCGGCCTCCGCCGCCGTTCCTGAGCTTCTGCATTCAGAGTGGCGATTACGTCAGCCGCGGCCTCCGCTGTGTCCGCGTGGTTGGATGTGCACATGTCAGCCTGGCGTCTCCTGTCTCCGGTGGCCGGCGCCGCCATTACTGTTTTCCAGACCACATGTATTACAAACCAAACTTCCCTCCAAGTGTCTGCATGGGCGCAGCCATCTTGGATTCTGTCATCTGATCATATTCACCAATCTGCTGTCTGTATTATTAATTTGCATAATTGCCTAGCCAATGCCTTCCTTGCTGCAGGTATAAATAGGTTGTGCCTGAGCAAGGAAGGCGTCAGTGCTTTGGTTGTCAAACCTAGTTCCAGTTTGTCTCTCTTCTGTGAATGTCTTCCAGGTTCCAGCTCCTGTCTCCAGACTTCTGCTATAGAGACCCGCACCAGCATTCCATCTGCGGTGTAGCCTGACTCTCCGATCCATACTGGACTCACCTGTTTCCAGCTACAACATCACCTGCTTCCAGCTCAGCTTCCAGCAGTGTACAGCTTCTCTTAAAGGGCCGGTGTCCTTTCTGCAGTTTACCACTCTCCACCGGTATTATTATTTCTCCGCTCTCAAATTCTACATTTCATCTACATTGCATCGCTCTCAAGCTTTATTTATTATTTAACTGGTTCCAGCCAGTATCCACTCCGTGCCAACACCTGTCTGGTTCTAACCAGTACCCACAGCAGCATTTTATCTACAGCAGTCCAGCTTTCCCTGGAACACCAGCTGGTACGACCCTGGGCTTTCCTCATTGCTACAGTTGAGCCTGGTAAGGACTTTCCAACTTGCAGATAATAAGAACTGTCTCATACCACCAGAGCTCTGTGGCCCCTGCCACCCTGTAGTACCCAGGAACTGTATTATTATTTCTCTGCTGATTTTTATGTTACTTTTACTGCTACTGTGATGCATGGAGTTTGTCATAAATAAATATCATTGACTTTTACTCAAGTTGTCGTGGTCACGCCTTCGGGCGGTTTCTCTTCATGTTACTTACATGTCCAGGGGTCTGATACAACCTCCCAGGTTCCGGTACATCTCAGCCCCTACAACTGAGGCTGCCTTCCGTCAGCTCAGGCCCTCAGTTGTGACAGTAAGCACTGACCAAATGAATCCAGCCGGAGACCAGGATCAAGCGGCCAGGCTGATGCAAGAACTGGCAGCCCGACTTGAACATCAGGAGGCTGCACAGGGCCACATCATCCGCTGTCTCCAGGATCTCTCTACTCGGCTGGATGGGATTCAGACAACTCTCCGTGGATCAGGCGCATCTGGGGCGTCAACCACAGTGACTCCAACTATAACCCCACCCACCTTACCCGTTTCTGCTCCACGTCTTCATCTTCCAACGCCAGCAAAATTTGACGGATCTCCAAGATTCTGCAGGTGATTTCTCAACCAGTGTGAGATTCAGTTTGAGCTACAACCTGGCAATTTTCCCAGTGACCGTACAAAAATTGCCTACATCATCTCTCTTCTCAGTGGCTCAGCCCTTGACTGGGCATCACCATTATGGGAGAGGTCCGACACCCTGCTATCTTCTTACACTGCATTCGTGTCAACATTCAGGCGCATCTTCGACGAGCCAGGCCGGGTAACTTCAGCTTTGTCTGAGATTCTCCGTTTACGCCAGGGATCACATACTGTAGGACAATATCTTATACAGTTCCAGATCCTGGCATCCGAACTGGCATGGAACGACGAGGCCCTGTATGCTGCATTCTGGCATGGTTTATCTGAGTGTATTAAAGACGAGTTAGCTACCAGAGACTTACCCTCCAAGTTAGATGAGCTAATCTCACTTTGTACAAAAGTTGACTTACGTTTCAGAGAGAGAGCAACTGAGCGTGGAAGATCATCTGCTCCAAAATCTTCTGCTCCTCCTCCTCGCCAACTGTCACCAACTAAAGATGAGCCCATGCAAATTGGCCGTTCCCGTTTAACTCCTGCTGAGCGCCGAAGACGTCTCTCCGAGTCTCTCTGTCTTTATTGTGCAGCTCCGTCTCACACCATTAATGCTTGTCCCAAACGTCCGGGACTCCAGACCCTAGCTCGCCAAGGAGAGGGCCGGCTAGGAGTAATGATCTCCTCTCCATCCCCTCAAGATTGTAATCTCCCAGTCTCGCTTCAAGTTGCTCAACGTTATCAGAACGTCATTGCTCTCCTTGATTCCGGAGCAGCTGGGAACTTTATTACCGAAGCCTATGTTAAACGGTGGTCCCTACCCACCGAGAGACTTCCTTCCTCCTTTTCCTTAACTGCCGTGGATGGCAGTAAAATTTTTGATACAGTTATTGCTCTAAGGACTCTACCAGTTCGTCTGAGAGTGGGAGTTCTTCATTCCGAACTTATTTCACTTTTAGTGATTCCAAGAGCCACACATCCTGTGGTCCTGGGCCTTCCATGGCTCCGTCTTCACAATCCTACAATTGATTGGACGACTACGCAAATCCTGGCATGGGGTCCCTCCTGTGCTGAGACATGTTTGTTTAAAGTGTTGCCTGTCTGTTCTTCCTCCCCCAGGTCGTCTGATGTTCCACCTCCTCCATATCAAGATTTCACGGATGTGTTCAGGCTGGCTTCTGCTGATAACCTTCCTCCTCATAGAGAATGGGACTGCCCGATTGATCTCGTTCCAGGGAAGGTTCCACCTCGAGGCCGAACTTATCCGTTGTCTCTGCCCGAGACGCATTCTATGGAGGAATACATTAAAGAGAACCTAGCAAAGGGGTTCATTCGACCTTCTTCTTCTCCAGCCGGCGCAGGCTTCTTTTTTGTAAAAAAGAAAGATGGTGGTCTGCGGCCGTGCATCGACTACAGAGGTTTGAACGACATTACCATCAAGAACCGCTATCCTTTACCCCTGATTACTGAGCTCTTTGACAGAGTTAGCGGAGCTACCATCTTTACAAAGCTGGACTTGAGAGGTGCATACAATCTCATCCGGATCCGTGAGGGTGACGAGTGGAAGACCGCATTTAACACCCGTGACGGACATTATGAGTACCTCGTCATGCCCTTCGGATTGAGCAATGCTCCAGCTGTCTTCCAGCATTTCGTCAATGAGATCTTCAGAGACATTCTATACCGTCATGTCGTGGTCTATCTAGATGATATCCTCATTTTTGCCAACAATTTAGAGGAACATCGTTTTTGGGTAAAGGAGGTTCTGTCCCGTCTCCGTGTCAATCATCTCTATTGCAAATTAGAGAAATGCGTCTTTGAAGTCAAGTCCATTCCGTTTCTAGGGTACATTGTGTCCGGTTCCGGACTAGAGATGGATCCTGAGAAACTACAAGCAATCAGAATTGGCCGGTACCCTTAACCCTCAAAGGGTGTCACAACTGAGGGCCTGAGCTGACGGGAGGCAGCCTCAGTTGTAGGGGCTGAGATGTACCGGAACCTGGGAGGTTGTATCAGACCCCTGGACATGTAAGTAACATGAATAATAACTGCCCGAAGGCGTGACCACGACAACTTAGATAAAAGTCAATGATGTTTATTATGACAACTCCGCATCACAGCAGCAATAAAAGAAAACGTAAAAGTCAGCAAAGAATAAATACAGTTCCTGAGTACTACAGCATGGCAGGAGCCACAGGGCACTGGTAGTGTGAGATAGTTCTTATGATCTTCTAGATGGAAAGTCCTTACCAGGCCCGGCTGTAGCAATGGAGATAACCCAGGATTGTACCAGCTGGTGTTCCAGGAAGAGCTGGGTTGCTGAAGGTAAAACAGCTGCTGTGGATACTGGCTGGAACCAGACTGTTGTTAGCACGGAGTGGATACTGGCTGGAACCAGTTAAATAATAAATGAACTTTGGGAGCGATGAAATGTGAACTGAAATGTAGAACTTGAGAGCGGAGAAATAATAATTCCGGTGGAGAGTGGTAAAGTGTAGAAAGGACACCGGCCCTTTAAGGGAAGCTGTACTCTGCTGGAAGCTGAGGCTGGAAGCAGGTAGTGTTGTAGCTGGAAACAGATGAATCCATAATGGATTGGAGAGTCAGGCTACACCGCAGGTGGAATGCTGGTGCGGGTCTCTATGGTGGAAGTCTTGAGACAGGAGCTGGAACCTGGAAGACAATCATAGAAGAGAGACAAACAGGAACTAGGTTTGACAACCAAAGCACTGACGTCTTCCTTGCTCAGGTACAGCTTACTTATACCTGCAGCAAGGAAGGGGTTGGCTAGGCAATTATGCAAATCAACAACACAGACAGCAGATTGGTGGAAATGATCAGATGACAGAATCCAAGATGGCTGCGCCCATGCAGACACTTGGAGGGAAGTTTGGTTTGTAATCCATGTGGTCTGGGAAACAGTAATGGCGGCGCCGGCCACCGGAGACAGGAGACGCCAGGCTGATAGATGCACATTTAACCAGGCGGGCACAGCGGAGGCCGCGGCTGATGAAAAGACCACTCTGTATGTGGAAACTCAGGAACAGCGGAATCCGGTCCTGGAACGCTGAGCCCGCCTTAGGAGGCATCTGAAGGGTAAGTAATGGCGTCCAGATACCCGGATCGTGACAGCACCCCCCCCTTTAGGAGTGGCCCCAGGACACTTCTTAGGCTTTAAAGGAAACTTTGCGTGGAAATTTCGGACCAAGGCAGGAGCATGGACGTCAGAGGCATTGGTCCAAGAGCGTTCTTCAGGACCATAGCCCTTCCAGTCAATGAGATACTGAAGTTGACCGTAACGGTGACGTGAGTCCAGGATCTTGGCCACTTCATACTCAACGCCTCGTTGAGTTTGGACTTTCGGAGTTGGTGGAAGTGAGGAATGAAACCGATTCAAGATTAGCGGTTTCAACAGGGAAACATGGAATGTCCTGGGTATTTTTAAGAAGGGAGGTAACTGGAGTCTGTAAGCAACAGGATTGATGACTTGATCAATTTTAAAAGGACCGATGTAGCGAGGTGCAAACTTCATACTGGGAACTCTTAACCTCAAATTCTTCGTGGATAACCATACCCGATCACCGACCTTGAGAGCAGGAACTGCTCGACGCTTCTTATCCGCAAACTTCTTGTACCTGAACGATGCCTTGAGCAGAGCTGATCGTACGCTCTTCCAGATATTGGCAAACTGATGCAAGGTGATATCCACTGCGGGAACAGAAGTTGCTGGAAGCGGTTGGAACTCAGGGACTTTAGGGTGGAATCCAAAGTTGGTGAAGAATGGTGTTGAGGAAGATGAAGAATGATACTGGTTGTTATGACAGAACTCGGCCCAGGGAAGTAATTGAACCCAGTCATCTTGAGAGGAGGACACATAGATGCGGAGGAAGGCCTCCAAGTCCTGATTCACCCTCTCAGTTTGACCATTGGTCTGAGGATGGTAAGCCGTGGAAAACTTTAACTTGACTTGGAGGACTTGACATAAACTTCGCCAGAATTTGGCTGTGAATTGAACTCCTCGATCTGAGATAATTTCTTCTGGAAGACCGTGGAGTCGGAAGATCTCTTGTATGAATACTTGAGCCAACTTGGAAGCTGACGGAAGACCGGTGAGAGGAATGAAGTGTGCCATCTTGGTGAACCGGTCAACTACCACCCAGATGGTATTGAACTTGTTGCACATGGGCAAATCTGTAATAAAATCCATCGACAAATGGGTCCATGGTCGACGGGGAACAGATAGTGGAACCAGTTGCCCCGCAGGCGACTGGCGGGATACTTTATGTTGAGCACACTTTGGGCAAGATGCAATAAACTCCAAAACGTCCTTTTTCAGAGTTGGCCACCAATAGGACCTAGAGATAAACTCCAGGGTTTTTTGGATACCTGTATGTCCGGCAAAACGGGAAGCATGGGCCCAATGCATGAGCTTCTTCCTTAGTGTCGGCTTCACAAAACTTTTCCCTGATGGGGGCGTAGAGTCCATCCCTACCGTGGAGAATGCCAACGGATTTATAATAGGATGCTTGTCTGAAGACTCTGACTCATTTTCTTGCTCCCATGAGCGGGAAAGGGCATCGGCCTTGCGATTCTGAGAGCCCGGACAGAACTGGAGTTTAAAGTCGAACCTGGAAAAGAAAAGTGCCCATCTGGCCTGACGAGGGTTGAGACATTGTGCGCCTTTTAGATATAGAAGGTTCTTGTGGTCTGTAAGGATGGTGATTGAATGAGAAGCTCCCTCCAACAGATATCTCCACTCCTCTAGAGCGAGCTTGATGGCTAGCAACTCCTGGTCGCCAATGGCATAGTTGCGCTCCGCTGGGGAGAACTTCCGTGAGAAGAAACTGCAAGGATGTAAATGACCATCTTTAGCCCTCTGAGATAACACCGCTCCTACTCCAACGGAGGAGGCATCCACCTCTAAGATGAAAGGAGAGTCGATGTCAGGCTGTTTCAGGACAGGTGCAGAGATGAACCTCTGTTTTAAAAGATGAAAAGCTTGCATGGCTTCTTCAGACCACTTGGACGGGTTAGCACCCTTCTTGGTGAAAGCAGTAATAGGCGCCACAATGGTGGAAAAGTCTCGTATAAACTTTCGGTAATAATTGGCGAACCCTAAGAACCTCTGGACCCCTTTGAGGGTTAAGGGTACCGGCCAATTCTGGATTGCTTGTAGTTTCTCAGGATCCATCTCTAGTCCGGAACCGGACACAATGTACCCTAGAAACGGAATGGACTTGACTTCAAAGACGCATTTCTCTAATTTGCAGTAGAGATGATTGACACGGAGACGGGACAGAACCTCCTTTACCCAGAAACGATGTTCCTCTAAATCGTTGGCAAAAATGAGGATATCATCTAGATAGACCACGACATGACGGTATAGAATGTCTCTGAAGATCTCATTGACGAAATGCTGGAAGACAGCTGGAGCATTGCTCAATCCGAAGGGCATGACGAGGTACTCATAATGTCCGTCACGGGTGTTAAATGCGGTCTTCCACTCGTCACCCTCACGGATCCGGATGAGATTGTATGCACCTCTCAGGTCCAGCTTTGTAAAGATGGTAGCTCCGCTAACTCTGTCAAAGAGCTCAGTAATCAGGGGTAAAGGATAGCGGTTCTTGATGGTAATGTCGTTCAAACCTCTGTAGTCGATGCACGGCCGCAGACCACCATCTTTCTTCTTTACAAAAAAGAAGCCTGCGCCGGCTGGAGAAGAAGAAGGTCGAATGAACCCCTTTGCTAGGTTCTCTTTAATGTATTCCTCCATAGAATGTGTCTCGGGGAGAGACAACGGATAAGTTCGGCCTCGAGGTGGAACCTTCCCTGGAACGAGATCAATCGGGCAGTCCCATTCTCTATGAGGAGGAAGGATATCAGCAGAAGCTTTACTGAACACATCCGTGAAATCTTGATATGGAGGAGGTGGAACATCAGACGACCTGGGGGAGGAAGAACAGACAGGCAACACTTTAAACAAACATGTCTTAGTACAGGAGGAACCCCATGCCAGGATTTGCGTAGTCGTCCAATCAATTGTAGGATTGTGAAGACGGAGCCATGGAAGGCCCAGGACCACAGGATGTGTGGCTCTTGGAATCACTAAAAATGAAATAAGTTCGGAATGAAGAACTCCCACTCTCAGACGAACTGGTAGAGTCCTTAGAGAAATAACTGTATCAAAAATTTTACTGCCATCCACAGCAGTTAAGGAAAAGGACGAAGGAAGTCTCTCGGTGGGTAGGGACCACCGTTTAACATAGGCTTCAGTAATAAAGTTCCCAGCTGCTCCGGAATCCAGGAGGGCAATGACGTTCTGATAACGTTGAGCAACTTGAAGCGAGACTGGGAGGTTACAATCTTGAGGAGATGGAGAGGAGATCATTACTCCTAGCCGGCCCTCTCCTTGGCGAGCTAGGATTTGGAGTTTCCCGGACGTTTGGGACAGGCATTAATGGTGTGAGACGGAGCTGCACAATACAGACAGAGAAACTCGGAGAGACGTCTTCGGCGCTCAGCAGGAGTTAAACGGGAACGGCCAATTTGCATGGGCTCATCTTTAGATGGTGACAGTTGGCGAGGAGGAGGAGCAGAAGATTTTGGAGCAGATGATCTTCCACGCTCAGTTGCTCTCTCTCTGAAACGTAAGTCAACTTTCGTACAAAGTGAGATTAGCTCATCTAACTTGGAGGGTAAGTCTCTGGTAGCTAACTCATCTTTAATACGCTCGGATAAACCATGCCAGAATGCAGCATACAGGGCCTCGTCGTTCCATGCCAGTTCGGATGCCAGGATCTGGAACTGTATAAGATATTGTCCTACAGTACGTGATTCCTGGCGTAAACGGAGAATCTCAGACGAAGCTGAAGTTACCCGGCCTGGCTCGTCGAAGATGCGCCTGAATGTTGACACAAATGCTGTGTAGGAAGATAGCAGGGTGTCGGACCTCTCCCATAACGGTGATGCCCAATCAAGGGCTGAGCCACTGAGAAGAGAAATAATGTAGGCAATTTTTGTACGGTCACTGGGAAAATTGCCAGGTTGTAGCTCAAACTGAATCTCACACTGGTTGAGAAATCCCCTGCAGAATCTTGGAGATCCGTCAAATTTTGCTGGCGTTGGAAGATGAAGACGTGGAGCAGAAATGGGTAAGGTGGGTGGGGTTATAGCTGGAGTCACTGTGGTTGACGCACCAGACGCGCCTGATCCACGGAGAGTTGTCTGAATCCCATCCAGCCGAGTAGAGAGATCCTGGAGACAGCGGATGATGTGGCCCTGTGCAGCCTCCTGATGTTCTAGTCGGGCTGCCAGTTCTTGCATCGGCCTGGCCGCTTGATCCTGGTCTCCGGCTGGATTCATTAGGTCAGTGCTTACTGTCACAACTGAGGGCCTGAGCTGACGGGAGGCAGCCTCAGTTGTAGGGGCTGAGATGTACCGGAACCTGGGAGGTTGTATCAGACCCCTGGACATGTAAGTAACATGAATAATAACTGCCCGAAGGCGTGACCACGACAACTTAGATAAAAGTCAATGATGTTTATTATGACAACTCCGCATCACAGCAGCAATAAAAGAAAACGTAAAAGTCAGCAAAGAATAAATACAGTTCCTGAGTACTACAGCATGGCAGGAGCCACAGGGCACTGGTAGTGTGAGATAGTTCTTATGATCTTCTAGATGGAAAGTCCTTACCAGGCCCGGCTGTAGCAATGGAGATAACCCAGGATTGTACCAGCTGGTGTTCCAGGAAGAGCTGGGTTGCTGAAGGTAAAACAGCTGCTGTGGATACTGGCTGGAACCAGACTGTTGTTAGCACGGAGTGGATACTGGCTGGAACCAGTTAAATAATAAATGAACTTTGGGAGCGATGAAATGTGAACTGAAATGTAGAACTTGAGAGCGGAGAAATAATAATTCCGGTGGAGAGTGGTAAAGTGTAGAAAGGACACCGGCCCTTTAAGGGAAGCTGTACTCTGCTGGAAGCTGAGGCTGGAAGCAGGTAGTGTTGTAGCTGGAAACAGATGAATCCATAATGGATTGGAGAGTCAGGCTACACCGCAGGTGGAATGCTGGTGCGGGTCTCTATGGTGGAAGTCTTGAGACAGGAGCTGGAACCTGGAAGACAATCATAGAAGAGAGACAAACAGGAACTAGGTTTGACAACCAAAGCACTGACGTCTTCCTTGCTCAGGTACAGCTTACTTATACCTGCAGCAAGGAAGGGGTTGGCTAGGCAATTATGCAAATCAACAACACAGACAGCAGATTGGTGGAAATGATCAGATGACAGAATCCAAGATGGCTGCGCCCATGCAGACACTTGGAGGGAAGTTTGGTTTGTAATCCATGTGGTCTGGGAAACAGTAATGGCGGCGCCGGCCACCGGAGACAGGAGACGCCAGGCTGATAGATGCACATTTAACCAGGCGGGCACA
Source organism: Pseudophryne corroboree (assembly GCF_028390025.1). NCBI lineage: Eukaryota > Metazoa > Chordata > Amphibia > Anura > Myobatrachidae > Pseudophryne > Pseudophryne corroboree. The sequence goes on along the minus strand of NC_086450.1, from coordinate 298,019,195 downwards.
GCGGAGGCCGCGGCTGATGAAAAGACCACTCTGTATGTGGAAACTCAGGAACAGCGGAATCCGGTCCTGGAACGCTGAGCCCGCCTTAGGAGGCATCTGAAGGGTAAGTAATGGCGTCCAGATACCCGGATCGTGACAGCGGGGTCCAGAGGTTCTTAGGGTTCGCCAATTATTACCGAAAGTTTATACGAGACTTTTCCACCATTGTGGCGCCTATTACTGCTTTCACCAAGAAGGGTGCTAACCCGTCCAAGTGGTCTGAAGAAGCCATGCAAGCTTTTCATCTTTTAAAACAGAGGTTCATCTCTGCGCCTGTCCTGAAACAGCCTGACATCGACTCTCCTTTCATCTTAGAGGTGGATGCCTCCTCCGTTGGAGTAGGAGCGGTGTTATCTCAGAGGGCTAAAGATGGCCATTTACATCCTTGCAGTTTCTTCTCACGGAAGTTCTCCCCAGCGGAACGCAACTATGCCATTGGCGACCAGGAGTTGCTAGCCATCAAGCTCGCTCTAGAGGAGTGGAGATATCTGTTGGAGGGAGCTTCTCATTCAATCACCATCCTTACAGACCACAAGAACCTTCTATATCTGAAAGGCGCACAATGTCTCAATCCTCGTCAGGCCAGATGGGCACTTTTCTTTTCCAGGTTCGACTTTAAACTCCAGTTCTGTCCGTGCTCTCAGAATCGCAAGGCCGATGCCCTTTCCCGCTCATGGGAGCAAGAAAATGAGTCAGAGTCTTCAGACAAGCATCCTATTATAAATCCGTTGGCATTCTCCACGGTAGGGATGGACTCTACGCCCCCATCAGGGAAAAGTTTTGTGAAGCCGACACTAAGGAAGAAGCTCATGCATTGGGCCCATGCTTCCCGCTTTGCCGGACATACAGGTATCCAAAAAACCCTGGAGTTTATCTCTAGGTCCTATTGGTGGCCAACTCTGAAAAAGGACGTTTTGAAGTTAATTGCATCTTGCCCAAAGTGTGCTCAACATAAAGTATCCCGCCAGTCGCCTGCGGGGCAACTGGTTCCACTATCTGTTCCCCGTCGACCATGGACCCATTTGTCGATGGATTTTATTACAGATTTGCCCATGTGCAACAAGTTCAATACCATCTGGGTGGTAGTTGACCGGTTCACCAAGATGGCACACTTCATTCCTCTCACCGGTCTACCGTCAGCTTCCAAGTTGGCTCAAGTATTCATACAAGAGATCTTCCGACTCCACGGTCTTCCAGAAGAAATTATCTCAGATCGAGGAGTTCAATTCACAGCCAAATTCTGGCGAAGTTTATGTCAAGTCCTCCAAGTCAAGCTAAAGTTTTCCACGGCTTACCATCCTCAGACCAATGGTCAGACTGAGAGGGTGAATCAGGACTTGGAGTCCTTCCTCCGCATCTATGTGTCCTCCTCTCAAGATGACTGGGTTCAATTACTTCCCTGGGCCGAGTTCTGTCATAACAAACAGTATCATTCTTCATCTTCTTCAACACCATTCTTCACCAACTTTGGATTCCACCCTAAAGTCCCTGAGTTCCAACCGCTTCCAGCAACTTCTGTTCCCGCAGTGGATATCACCTTGCATCAGTTTGCCAATATCTGGAAGAGCGTACGATCAGCTCTGCTCAAGGCATCGTTCAGGTACAAGAAGTTTGCGGATAAGAAGCGTCGAGCAGTTCCTGCTCTCAAGGTGGGTGATCGGGTATGGTTATCCACGAAGAATTTGAGGTTGAGAGTTCCCAGTATGAAGTTTGCACCTCGCTTCATCAATCCTTTTAAAATTGATCAAGTCATCAATCCTGTTGCTTACAGACTCCAGTTACCTCCTTTCTTAAAAATACCCAGGACATTCCATGTTTCCCTGTTGAAACCGTTAATCTTGAATCGGTTTCATTCCTCACTTCCTCCAACTCCGAAAGTCCAAACTCAACGAGGCGTTGAGTATGAAGTGGCCAAGATCCTGGACTCACGTCACCGTTACGGTCGACTTCAGTATCTTATTGACTGGAAGGGTTATGGCCCTGAGGAACGTTCATGGACCAATGCTTCTGATGTCCATGCTCCTGCCTTGGTCCGGAGATTCCATTCCAAGTTTCCTCAAAAGCCAAAGAAGTGTCCTGGGGCCACTCCTAAAGGGGGGGGGTGCTGTCACGATCCGGGTATCTGGACGCCATTTCTTACCCATCAGATGCCTCCTAAGGCTGGCTCAGCGCTCCAGGACCGGATCCCATCTGTTATCCTGATGTGCATATTCCCGCATCCTCTCCTGTCTCTCTGGACGCTGTCACAGTAACGCCTTATACATCTGGCATGGCGTCTCCCGCGGCCTCCGCCGCCGTTCCTGAGCTTCTGCATTCAGAGTGGCGATTACGTCAGCCGCGGCCTCCGCTGTGTCCGCGTGGTTGGATGTGCACCTGTCAGCCTGGCGTCTCCTGTCTCCGGTGGCCGGCGCCGCCATTACTGTTTTCCAGACCACATGGATTACAAACCAAACTTCCCTCCAAGTGTCTGCATGGGCGCAGCCATCTTGGATTCTGTCATCTGATCATATTCACCAATCTGCTGTCTGTATTATTAATTTGCATAATTGCCTAGCCAATGCCTTCCTTGCTGCAGGTATAAATAGGTTGTGCCTGAGCAAGGAAGGCGTCAGTGCTTTGGTTGTCAAACCTAGTTCCAGTTTGTCTCTCTTCTGTGAATGTCTTCCAGGTTCCAGCTCCTGTCTCCAGACTTCTGCTATAGAGACCCGCACCAGCATTCCATCTGCGGTGTAGCCTGACTCTCCGATCCATACTGGACTCACCTGTTTCCAGCTACAACATCACCTGCTTCCAGCTCAGCTTCCAGCAGTGTACAGCTTCTCTTAAAGGGCCGGTGTCCTTTCTGCAGTTTACCACTCTCCACCGGTATTATTATTTCTCCGCTCTCAAATTCTACATTTCATCTACATTGCATCGCTCTCAAGCTTTATTTATTATTTAACTGGTTCCAGCCAGTATCCACTCCGTGCCAACACCTGTCTGGTTCTAACCAGTACCCACAGCAGCATTTTATCTACAGCAGTCCAGCTTTCCCTGGAACACCAGCTGGTACGACCCTGGGCTTTCCTCATTGCTACAGTTGAGCCTGGTAAGGACTTTCCAACTTGCAGATAATAAGAACTGTCTCATACCACCAGAGCTCTGTGGCCCCTGCCACCCTGTAGTACCCAGGAACTGTATTATTATTTCTCTGCTGATTTTTATGTTACTTTTACTGCTACTGTGATGCATGGAGTTTGTCATAAATAAATATCATTGACTTTTACTCAAGTTGTCGTGGTCACGCCTTCGGGCGGTTTCTCTTCATGTTACTTACATGTCCAGGGGTCTGATACAACCTGACTACAGAGAGAAAAAGTATGACACTAGTTTGGGCGCACTCTTATTATTGTTTTCTTTTAAATTATGAACATATGAGAAATAATGACAACTTAGACTTGTACTCTACACCTCATTAGAAAACTAAAGAATAAATATATACTGCACGTATCATCTGTATGACAGTGGTATCAGGGAGGAACATCTATGAATGTATATAGGATGGTGTATGGAATGTTCAGATCCTTAATTATGCCTGGATAATTGCATAATGGAGGATGGCTACATCACAAGCAACCTCCGTCTGCCAAGGATCTGTACAAACTTGGTTTGTATTAATGCAACCCTGGATGGGGTAGGATTAGTGAATGAGAGAGCCCACACACTATATGTGATGATATCTGGTAGTTATCCACTGTCTTAAATTGATGAACTTATTGGAAAAATAGTTGGAATCAGTAAAGTAGTGATACTGCTGTTGGCGTTCTTGCCCAAGGTGGATCTTCCTACTTCACCGGGTATTCCCTAGTGGTCACCCGTCTAGGTACTTACCCAGCCCACCTCCGTTTAGCTTCCAAGATCGGACGAGATTGGGCGTGAATGGAGGGGTATGGTCGTAGGGAGAAAATGTCCTACCTCGCCAATGAGAGTGCACCGAAATGGAAAAATGGGTTCCTTCTAAGAAGGAGAAATTTTGTAGAAAAAAGACGTGAATCTGCTGTCCACGTTAGACTGACGGGACGTGTCCTGTGGTGGACTAGTCCGCCTGAATCGTGGATGAGAGTTCACAGAAGGAAGAAAAGCAAGAATGAAGAAAAGGAATAACACAGTTAGATAAGACTCCAAAAAGAAAGGCATATGGTGCCGAAAATTAACAAAAATGCTGTGTATTTACTTGTGACAGTGGAAAGATTTGAATTTATTACAAGCAGTGGTGGGCATACAGTTTTAACCTAGAAAATGACTGTATTTTTGTGTGTTAGAGAAGTAAAAATACACACTGATAGATTGAATATACACTCCTATACGAAGGTGTTGCAGATAGTGTTCCTGCTTGGAATACCTGATGGTCTTGCAGAAAATAAGTAAATTGTTTTAATATACACACAGAGTCGTTAGTATATCAATACCTATGTAAGGGTTTTTGAGAAAAAGGATTTTTTTATGTTTTAAAGAAAAAGTCTGATTGTGTGCCTGCTGGAACAGCAGGAAGACAGATTGTTAAAGGATGCACCTCTTAGCGGGGTCAGACATAGGAGGTGCCCCTCAGAATTAAGTCTGTATGTGTATTTATGACAATTGTATTTTCTGGATTTTCAAGGGGCAACTTTTATATTTGACATTAGCAATGGATGATATCCAATGTTCTCGTTATCTAGCTTAGGGTAAATATTGCATATCTGTCATTGAAACAGTGGATATCCTATTTCTTACAATAGGTGTGTCTTTCAAGGGGCACCTCTTATGTCTGACATCTGGATATGTGATATATATTCCTTAACCATCCCTTTTTTTTGCTTCAAATATTATTGGTTAGCAGGAACGGTACCTGCAATACCCTGATATTTGCTTAGGGTAAATTTTACACATCTGTCATTGTTATAGTGCATATCCTATTCCTTGTTACAGGTGTGTTGTCCAAGGGGCACCTCCTATGTCTGACCCCGCTAAGAGGTGCATCCTTTAACAATCTGTCTTCCTGCTGTTCCAGCAGGCACACAATCAGACTTTTTCTTTAAAACATAAAAAAATCCTTTTTCTCAAAAACCCTTACATAGGTATTGATATACTAACGACTCTGTGTGTATATTAAAACAATTTACTTATTTTCTGCAAGACCATCAGGTATTCCAAGCAGGAACACTATCTGCAACACCTTCGTATAGGAGTGTATATTCAATCTATCAGTGTGTATTTTTACTTCTCTAACACACAAAAATACAGTCATTTTCTAGGTTAAAACTGTATGCCCACCACTGCTTGTAATAAATTCAAATCTTTCCACTGTCACAAGTAAATACACAGCATTTTTGTTAATTTTCGGCACCATATGCCTTTCTTTTTGGAGTCTTATCTAACTGTGTTATTCCTTTTCTTCATTCTTGCTTTTCTTCCTTCTGTGAACTCTCATCCACGATTCAGGCGGACTAGTCCACCACAGGACACGTCCCGTCAGTCTAACGTGGACAGCAGATTCACGTCTTTTTTCTACAAAATTTCTCCTTCTTAGAAGGAACCCATTTTTCCATTTCGGTGCACTCTCATTGGCGAGGTAGGACATTTTCTCCCTACGACCATACCCCTCCATTCACGCCCAATCTCGTCCGATCTTGGAAGCTAAACGGAGGTGGGCTGGGTAAGTACCTAGACGGGTGACCACTAGGGAATACCCGGTGAAGTAGGAAGATCCACCTTGGGCAAGAACGCCAACAGCAGTATCACTACTTTACTGATTCCAACTATTTTTCCAATAAGTTCATCAATTTAAGACAGTGGATAACTACCAGATATCATCACATATAGTGTGTGGGCTCTCTCATTCACTAATCCTACCCCATCCAGGGTTGCATTAATACAAACCAAGTTTGTACAGATCCTTGGCAGACGGAGGTTGCTTGTGATGTAGCCATCCTCCATTATGCAATTATCCAGGCATAATTAAGGATCTGAACATTCCATACACCATCCTATATACATTCATAGATGTTCCTCCCTGATACCACTGTCATACAGATGATACGTGCAGTATATATTTATTCTTTAGTTTTCTAATGAGGTGTAGAGTACAAGTCTAAGTTGTCATTATTTCTCATATGTTCATAATTTAAAAGAAAACAATAATAAGAGTGCGCCCAAACTAGTGTCATACTTTTTCTCTCTGTAGTCATATGTGTACTTCGTTTTTATGACCCTGGGCGCACCGCCATACGGACAGATAGGGATCTCCAATTTATGATCGTCCATCTCTGGCTCTTACTTAATTCTCTGTATTTTTGAATCTAGTTCGGTGCAAGATCAACAACCTGTGTTCCTTTCATGTATATAAATGCTGAGCTATGCTCAGTTTCTGATCTGTTGCACGACCAATTCATTAACTGTCTGGGCAGATAATCTGTATCGCCCTGTTACTTGTCTTTTGTCTTGTACTCGCTTTAAAAATAAGTCTGTATGTGTATTTATGACAATTGTATTTTCTGGATTTTCAAGGGGCAACTTTTATATTTGACATTAGCAATGGATGATATCCAATGTTCTCGTTATCTAGCTTAGGGTAAATATTGCATATCTGTCATTGAAACAGTGGATATCCTATTTCTTACAATAGGTGTGTCTTTCAAGGGGCACCTCTTATGTCTGACATCTGGATATGTGATATATATTCCTTAACCATCCCCTTTTTTTTTGCTTCAAATATTATTGGTTAGCAGGAACGGTACCTGCAATACCCTGATATTTGCTTAGGGTAAATTTTACACATCTGTCATTGTTATAGTGCATATCCTATTCCTTGTTACAGGTGTGTTGTCCAAGGGGCACCTCCTATGTCTGACCCCGCTAAGAGGTGCATCCTTTAACAATCTGTCTTCCTGCTGTTCCAGCAGGCACACAATCAGACTTTTTCTTTAAAACATAAAAAAATCCTTTTTCTCAAAAACCCTTACATAGGTAATGATATACTAACGACTCTGTGTGTATATTAAAACAATTTACTTATTTTCTGCAAGACCATCAGGTATTCCAAGCAGGAACACTATCTGCAACACCTTCGTATAGGAGTGTATATTCAATCTATCAGTGTGTATTTTTACTTCTCTAACACACAAAAATACAGTCATTTTCTAGGTTAAAACTGTATGCCCACCACTGCTTGTAATAAATTCAAATCTTTCCACTGTCACAAGTAAATACACAGCATTTTTGTTAATTTTCGGCACCATATGCCTTTCTTTTTGGAGTCTTATCTAACTGTGTTATTCCTTTTCTTCATTCTTGCTTTTCTTCCTTCTGTGAACTCTCATCCACGATTCAGGCGGACTAGTCCACCACAGGACACGTCCCGTCAGTCTAACGTGGACAGCAGATTCACGTCTTTTTTCTACAAAATTTCTCCTTCTTAGAAGGAACCCATTTTTCCATTTCGGTGCACTCTCATTGGCGAGGTAGGACATTTTCTCCCTACGACCATACCCCTCCATTCACGCCCAATCTCGTCCGATCTTGGAAGCTAAACGGAGGTGGGCTGGGTAAGTACCTAGACGGGTGACCACTAGGGAATACCCGGTGAAGTAGGAAGATCCACCTTGGGCAAGAACGCCAACAGCAGTATCACTACTTTACTGATTCCAACTATTTTTCCAATAAGTTCATCAATTTAAGACAGTGGATAACTACCAGATATCATCACATATAGTGTGTGGGCTCTCTCATTCACTAATCCTACCCCATCCAGGGTTGCATTAATACAAACCAAGTTTGTACAGATCCTTGGCAGACGGAGGTTGCTTGTGATGTAGCCATCCTCCATTATGCAATTATCCAGGCATAATTAAGGATCTGAACATTCCATACACCATCCTATATACATTCATAGATGTTCCTCCCTGATACCACTGTCATACAGATGATACGTGCAGTATATATTTATTCTTTAGTTTTCTAATGAGGTGTAGAGTACAAGTCTAAGTTGTCATTATTTCTCATATGTTCATAATTTAAAAGAAAACAATAATAAGAGTGCGCCCAAACTAGTGTCATACTTTTTCTCTCTGTAGTCATATGTGTACTTCGTTTTTATGACCCTGGGCGCACCGCCATACGGACAGATAGGGATCTCCAATTTATGATCGTCCATCTCTGGCTCTTACTTAATTCTCTGTATTTTTGAATCTAGTTCGGTGCAAGATCAACAACCTGTGTTCCTGTCTGATACAACCTCCCAGGTTCCGGTACATCTCAGCCCCTACAACTGAGGCTGCCTTCCGTCAGCTCAGGCCCTCAGTTGTGACAAAACCAGGTTGATTTTGCCTTGTGAATGATTGCCACTTTTAAAAAAAACAGGCAAAAGTCTCCCACTTCCTGATTTTCCCACCATATTACATTCCCCCCCCCCATAGTATCTACTGTTTTCAGATATGTACTATAGTCACAGTGCTCCCTAAACACCATCATAATTTAAATGGTGTAAGTGCGGGGTAGTGTTCCAGAAAATGGGGATGTGACCACCTTGTCTTCTGGGAGTGCTGATGCTAGTGTCTGTATTCAAGGATGCAGCTTTACTAGCCCCAGATTAGTGAAAATACCAGCCATTCTGGTTACTCATATGAATGATGTTCACGCAGCGTGATGATCCAATGCTGCGTGTTCACAAGCAGCAGCAGATTATAGAAGCTGACAGGAGGTGTCTATTTACAAAAGACGCCTCATGTGGTGTTAGCATATTTTGGCATAGCCACTGCATATTAAATTATGCAGCAGCTGTGCTACTGTGTCCATCTCTGAATCAGGCGCTATATACCCTATGACATGGACAACGTTCCTTTTTTGGGGGGTCATAATTTATCCTACAAGTAAATTATGTTTTTGAATTGCAGGAGGAGACTAAAGTATCCATAGGAAAACCATGTGAACACAGAGATAATACACAAATGACTCACAAATAGGGTACAACTTGGAATTGAACCTATGACCCCTGTGCTGTGAGGCAGTAGTGGTAGTCACTGTGCAAAAGTGTCACCCAACTAATTCCATTTACCTGCTGTCACATTTCAAAATAAATAAAATACAAAGAAAATATACTGTATATGGATATAATTGCTAAAAAATGAACACCCACACACAAACAAAACAATGTGACATTTACCAATTTAAATTAGGAAATAACAAAAAACAAATATTTTGAGCAAAAAGTTCCATAGCAAAACTGGAAATATTTACAAGCTAGTGAGGGGTAATTAATAGTTTAACCTCATGCAATTTATCAACTGTTTGGCCAACCCTGGTCCATAAATGAGTTGTTAAGGAAGAGGGCTTCAAGCATGCTGCTCATTTCTTTATAGTTTTACAGTGTATTTCCTAATTTGGGTTTCAGCTGCCATACTGCTTGCTTTGCAGAAAAAAAATCCATTTTACATAATAACTGCAAAAGAACAGTGGCCAAGTAATCATGAATATATTTCAGAAGAATCTTTGCTTAGTTTGACAATGGAAAGCTATCACTTGTTCAGTATTTTTTTCTGTGCTTACTGTTAGTAGGTTTTCAACATTACAATCTATCCCCAATTAAAGGAAGTGTTTTGACATGTTCGCTTGTGCTGGAATACTGTATGTGTAGTACTTGGTGTTATATCTTGTATCCAGCATATTGAATTGCTATCTATTATTTTACTTTCCAGTGAGTCTGATTGACATTATCTATTAAAAATTTTTTACATAAATGTTGTGTTTATATATTATATAATGGTGTTACCATTACAACAAATATTTTACATGGTCTGATATAAGTATACTTATGATACCTGTTACCTATTTTAATGTGTAATAAACTGAGAGAGTACAGTGACTCAATGTCTACTAAAAGGCAAAGTCATTAATCTGAAGTATTTACATTTATTAAATTAATGTTTCTAACATTTTAACAAGGTAGTAATGTGCACCGGAAATTTTTCGGGTTTTGTGTTTTGGTTTTGGGTTCGGTTCCGCGGCCGTGTTTTGGGTTCGAACGCGTTTTGGCAAAACCTCACCGAATTTTTTTTGTCGGATTCGGGTGTATTTTGGATTCGGGTGTTTTTTTCAAAAAACCCTAAAAACAGCTTAAATCATAGAATTTGGGGGTCATTTTGATCCCAAAGTAGTATTAACCTCAATAACCATAATTTCCACTCATTTTCAGTCTATTCTGAACACCTCACAATATTATTTTTAGTCCTAAAATTTGCACCGAGGTCACTGGATGACTAAGCTCAGCGACCCAAGTGGCCGACACAAACACCTGGCCCATCTAGGAGTGGCACTGCAGTGTCAGGCAGGATGGCCCTTCCAAAAAATACTCCCCAAACAGCACATGACGCAAAGAAAAAAAGAGGCGCAATGAGGTAGCTGTGTGAGTAAGCTAAGCGACCCTAGTGGCCGACACAAACACCTGGCCCATCTAGGAGTGGCACTGCAGTGTCACGCAGGCTGGCCCTTCCAAAAAACACTCCCCAAACAGCACATGACGCAAAGAAAAATGAAAGAAAAAAGAGGTGCAAGATGGAATTGTCCTTGGGCCCTCCCACCCACCCTTATGTTGTATAAACAGGACATGCACACTTTAACCAACCAATCATTTCAGTGACAGGGTCTGCCACACGACTGTGACTGAAATGACGGGTTGGTTTGGACCCCCACCAAAAAAGAAGCAATTAATCTCTCCTTGCACAAACTGGCTCTGCAGAGGCAAGATGTCCACCTCATCATCATCCTCCGATATATCACCGTGTACATCCCCCTCCTCACAGATTATCAATTCGTCCCCACTGGAATCCACCATCTCAGCTCCCTGTGTACTTTGTGGAGGCAATTGCTGCTGGTGAATGTCTCCACTGAGGAATTGATTATAATTCATTTTAATGAACATCATCTTCTCCACATTTTCTGGATGTAACCTCGTACGCCGATTGCTGACAAGGTGAGCGGCGGCACTAAACACTCTTTCGGAGTACACACTTGTGGGAGGGCAACTTAGGTAGAATAAAGCCAGTTTGTGCAAGGGCCTCCAAATTGCCTCTTTTTCCTGCCAGTATAAGTACGGACTGTTTGACGTGCCTACTTGGATGCGGTCACTCATATAATCCTCCACCATTCTTTCAATGGGGAGAGAATCATATGCAGTGACAGTAGACGACATGTCCGTAATCGTTGTGAGGTCCTTCAGTCCGGACCAGATGTCAGCATCAGCAGTCGCTCCAGACTGCCCTGCATCACCGCCAGCGGGTGGGCTCGGAATTCTGAGCCTTTTCCTCGCACCCCCAGTTGCGGGAGAATGTGAAGGAGGAGATGTTGACAGGTCGCGTTCCGCTTGACTTGACAATTTTCTCACCAGCAGTTCTTTGAACCGCTGCAGACTTGTGTCTGCCGGAAAGAGAGAACCAAGGTAGGTTTTAAATCTAGGATCGAGCACGGTGGCCAAAATGTAGTGCTCTGATCTCAACAGATTGACCAACCGTGAATCCTTGTTAAGCGAATTAAGGGCTCCATCCACAAGTCCCACATGCCTAGCGGAATCGCTCTGTGTTAGCTCCTCCTTCAATGTCTCCAGCTTCTTCTGCAAAAGCCTGATGAGGGGAATGACCTGCAGGGCCGGCTCCAGGCATGTTCGACTGGAGCGGCTGCGCGGGGCGCCACTCTTATAGGGCGCCGCACGCTGCGGCCGCCATATTCCTGCCTGGAGCCAGCCTTCAAACTGTGTGTGTGTGCGCAGCGCTCTGTGCGGCGCCGGCGTCTGACGTTAGATGCCGGCGCCGCGCAGCGCAGACGGAATCGTTCATCCGTCCAGCCGCCCGCCCGCCTGCCTGCCCGCCTGCCTGCGCCCACAGCAGTACTCCGCCTCCCGGCTCCCAGCACCGCAGTCCGCAGTGACAATGCCATGTAAGTTAAAATCTGCACTGTGGGGGCATTATATATCTGGCACGCACTGTGGGGGCATAGCTGCACTGTGGGGGCATTATGTTTCTTGCACTGTGGGGGCATAGCTGCACTGTGGGGGCATTATGTTTCTTGCACTGTGGGGGCATATCTGCACTGTGGGGGCATTATGTATCTGGCACTGTGGGGGCATATCTGCACTGTGGGGGCATTATGTATCTGGCACTGTGGGGGCATATCTGCACTGTGGGGGCATTATGTATCTGGCACTGTGGGGGCATATCTGCACTGTGGGGGCATTATATATCTGGCACTGTGGGGGCATATCTGCACTGTGGGGGCATTATGTATCTGGCACTGTGGGGGCATATCTGCACTGTGGGGGCATTATATATCTGGCACTGTGGGGGCATATCTGCACTGTGGGGGCATTATATATCTGGCACTGTGGGGGCATATCTGCACTGTGGGGGCATTATATATCTGGCACTGTGGGGGCATAGCTGCACTGTGGGGGCATTATGTTTCTTGCACTGCGGCCGCCCGCCCGCCTGCCTGCCCGCCTGCCTGCGCCCACAGCAGTACTCCGCCTCCCGGCTCCCAGCACCGCAGTCCGCAGTGACAATGCCATGTAAGTTAAAATCTGCACTGTGGGGGCATTATATATCTGGCACGCACTGTGGGGGCATATCTGCACTGTGGGGGCATATCTGCACTGTGGGGGCATTATGTATCTGGCACTGTGGGGGCATATCTGCACTGTGGGGGCATTATATATCTGGCACTGTGGGGGCATATCTGCACTGTGGGGGCATTATGTTTCTTGCACTGTGGGGGCATATCTGCACTGTGGGGGCATTATGTATCTGGCACTGTGGGGGCATAGCTGCACTGTGGGGGCATTATGTATCTGGCCCTGTGGGGGCATATCTGGCACTGTGCGGGCATTTTTATATATGGCACAGTGGGGACATATCTGGCACTGTGTGGGCATTTTTATATCTGGCACTGTGTGGGCACTTATTTATCTGGCACTGCGGGGGCATCATGTATCTGGCACTGTGGGGGGCATATCTGCACTGTGGAGGCACTTATGTATCTGGCACTTTGGGGGCATTTATGTATCTGAACTGTGGGTGCATATCTGGCACTGTGTGGCCATTTATGTAGCTGGCACTGCTGGGGGGCATGTCACGTGTAGCTGGCACTGCTGGGTGGGGCATGTCGCGTGTAGCTGGCACTGCTGGGGGGGGCATGTCGCGTGTAGCTGGCACTGCTGTGGGGCATGTCACGTGTAGCTGGCACTGCTGGGGGGCATGTCACGTGTAGCTGGCACTGCTGGGGGGCATGTCATGTAGTGTTCCCGCTAGGCGTCTGTGGCTAGGCAATGTGTCTCAGTGCTGTGCCTGGCGCAAAGTGTATAGGAGGTTCTACCTGGTGCAGTGTGTATTAGCTGCACTACTGTGTGGTGTAATGCAAATTGCCACTATTATGTGGCCACGTACCTTCCCCACGAAGTTACTCCCCTTAATTTTTGCTGCGCGCCTTCGGCGCGCACTGTCCATGCTTTAACATATAGGTGTGGGAACAACAAGCAGTATGTACATCATTTTGCCCTCCTAACTTAAAAATGTGCCCTCCCTGTGATCAGCACCATGCCCTAAAAAGTGAACACTATCCTGTGTAGCTGGCACTGCTGGAGGGCATGTCATGTGTAGCTGGCACTGCTGCGGGGCATGTCATGTGTAGCTGGCACTGCTGCGGGGCATGTCATGTGTAGCTGGCACTGCTGGGAGGCATGTCATGTCTATCTGGCACTGCTGGGAGGCATGTCATGTCTATCTGGCACTGCACATTATGTGTATCTGGCACTATACTGGAGACATTGTGTGTAAGGAACACTACTGTGGCTATGTGTAAGGATGCTAATTGTGTGAAAATATTTTTACAGTTTGATGATATGAAGTTACGAGTCCACGCCCACTTTTCCAGAGGCCACACTCACTTTTCCGGGAGCACGCGCGCCTTCGGCGCGCGCATGGGTGGGGGGGGGTGGGGGGGCGCTTTTACATTTTCTCGCTCAGGGTGCTAGTAGGCCTGGAGCCGGCCCTGATGACCTGACTCAGGCTGGCAGTGTCTGAACTGACTTCACGTGTGGCAAGTTCAAAAGGTTGCAGAACCTTGCACAACGTTGAAATCATTCTCCACTGCGCTTGAGACAGGTGCATTCCACCTCCTATATCGTGCTCAGTTGTATAGGCTTGAATGGCCTTTTGCTGCTCCTCCAACCTCTGAAGCATATAGAGGGTTGAATTCCACCTCGTTACCACTTCTTGCTTCAGATGATGGCAGGGCAGGTTCAGGCGTTTTTGGTGGTGCTCCAGTCTTCTGTACGTGGTGCCTGTACGCCGAAAGTGTGCCGCAATTCTTCCGGCCACCGACAGCATCTCTTGCACGCCCCTCTCATTTTTTAAATAATTCTGCACCACCAAATTCAAGGTATGTGCAAAACATGGGACGTGCTGGAATTTGCCCATATTTAATGCACACACAATATTGCTGGCGTTGTCCGATGCCACAAATCCACAGGAGAGTCCAATTGGGGTAAGCCATTCTGCGATGATCTTCCTCAGTTGCCGTAAGAGGTTTTTAGCTGTGTGCGTATTCTGGAAAGCGGTGATACAAAGCGTAGCCTGCCTAGGAAAGAGTTGGCGTTTGCGAGATTCTGCTACTGGTGCTGCCGCTGCTGTTCTTGCGGCGGGAGTCCATACATCTACCCAGTGGGCTGTCACAGTCATATAGTCCTGAGTCTGCCCTGCTCCACTTGTCCACATGTCCGTGGTAAAGTGGACATTGGGTACAACTGCATTTTTTAGGACACTGGTGAGTCTTTTTCTGAGGTCTGTGTACATTTTCGGTATCGCCTGCCTAGAGAAATAGAACCTAGATGGTATTTGGTACCGGGGACACAGTACCTCAAACAAGTCTATAGTTGGCTCTGCAGTAATGATGGATACCGGAACCACGTTTCTCACCACCCAGGATGCCAAGGCCTCAGTTATCCGCTTTGCAGCAGGATGACTGCTGTGATATTTCATCTTCCTCGCAAAGGACTATTGGACAGTCAATTGCTTGGTGGAAGTAGTAAAAGTGATCTTACGACTCCCCCTCTGGGATGACCATCGACTCCCAGCAGCAACAACAGCAGCGCCAGCAGCAGTAGGCGTTACACGCAAGGATGCATCGGAGGAATCCCAGGCAGGAGAGGACTCGTCAGAATTGCCAGTGACATGGCCTGCAGGACTATTGGCATTCCTGGGGAAGGAGGAAATTGACACTGAGGGAGTTGGTGGGGTGGTTTGCGTGAGCTTGGTTACAAGAGGAAGGGATTTACTGGTCAGTGGACTGCTTCCGCTGTCGCCCAAAGTTTTTGAACTTGTCACTGACTTATGATGAATGCGCTGCAGGTGACGTATAAGGGAGGATGTTCCGAGGTGGTTAACGTCCTTACCCCTACTTATTACAGCTTGACAAAGGCAACACACGGCTTGACAAATGTTGTCCGCATTTCTGTTGAAATACTTCCACACCGAAGAGCTGATTTTTTTGGTATTTTCACCAGGCATGTCGATGGCCATAATCCTCCCACGGACAACAGGTGTCTCCCCGGGTGCCTGACTTAAACAAACCACCTCACCATCAGAATCCTCCTGGTCAATTTCCTCCCCAGCGCCAGCAACACCCATATCCTCCTCATCCTGGTGTACTTCAACACTGACATCTTCAATCTGACTATCAGGAACTGGACTGCGGGTGCTCCTTCCAGCACTTGCAGGGGGCGTGCAAATGGTGGAAGGCACATGCTCTTCACGTCCAGTGTTGGGAAGGTCAGGCATCGCAACCGACACAATTGGACTCTCCTTGTGGATTTGTGATTTCGAAGAACGCACAGTTCTTTGCTGTGCTTTTGCCAGCTTAAGTCTTTTCATTTTTCTAGCGAGAGGCTGAGTGCTTCCATCCTCATGTGAAGCTGAACCACTAGCCATGAACATAGGCCAGGGCCTCAGCCGTTCCTTGCCACTCCGTGTGGTAAATGGCATATTGGCAAGTTTACGCTTCTCCTCCGACAATTTTATTTTAGATTTTTGAGTCCTTTTTTTACTGATATTTTGTGTTTTGGATTTTACATGCTCTGTACTATGACATTGGGCATCGGCCTTGGCAGACGACGTTGATGGCATTTCATCGTCTCGGCCATGACTAGTGGCAGCAGCTTCAGCACGAGGTGGAAGTGGATCTTGATCTTTCCCTATTTTTGGAACCTCAACATTTTTGTTCTCCATATTTTAATAGGCACAACTAAAAGGCACCTCAGGTAAACAATGGAGATGGATGGATACTAGTATACTTATGGATGACGAGTGACTGCCGACACAGAGGTAGCTACAGCCGTGGACTACCGTACTGCGTCTGCTAGTATAGACTGGATGATAATGATATAAAAAATATATATATATATATATATCACTACTGCAGGACAGGTATATATTATATAATGACGGACCTGCTGGACACTGTCAGCAGACTCCTAAACTACTAGTATGAAGAAGATAGAAAAAAAAAACCCACCACAGGTAGGTATACAATTATGGACGAGCGACTGCCGACACAGAGGTAGCTACAGCCGTGGACTACCGTACTGCGTCTGCTAGTATAGACTGGATGATAATGATATAAAAAATATATATATATCACTACTGCAGGACAGGTATATATTATATAATGACGGACCTGCTGGACACTGTCAGCAGACTCCTAAACTACTAGTATGAAGAAGATAGAAAAAAAAAACCACCACAGGTAGGTATACAATTATGGACGAGCACTGCCGACACAGAGGTAGCTACAGCCGTGGACTACCGTACTGCATCTGCTAGTATAGACTGGATGATAATGATATAAAAATATATATATATCACTACTGCAGGACAGGTATATATTATATAATGACGGACCTGCTGGACACTGTCAGCAGACTCCTAAACTACTAGTATGAAGAAGATAGGAAAAAAAACCCCACCACAGGTAGGTATACAATTATGGACGAGCGACTGCCGACACAGAGGTAGCTACAGCCGTGGACTACCGTACTGCGTCTGCTAGTATAGACTGGATGATAATGATATAAAAAATATATATATATCACTACTGCAGGACAGGTATATATTATATAATGACGGACCTGCTGGACACTGTCAGCAGACTCCTAAACTACTAGTATGAAGAAGATAGAAAAAAAAACCCACCACAGGTAGGTATACAATTATGGACGAGCACTGCCGACACAGAGGTAGCTACAGCCGTGGACTTCCGTACTGCGTCTGCTAGTATAGACTGGATGATAATGATATAAAAAATATATATATATCACTACTGCAGGACAGGTATATATTATATAATGACGGACCTGCTGGACACTGTCAGCAGACTCCTAAACTACTAGTATGAAGAAGATAGAGAAAAAAAACCCACCACAGGTAGGTATACAATTATGGACGAGCACTGCCGACACAGAGGTAGCTACAGCCGTGGACTACCGTACTGCGTCTGCTAGTATAGACTGGATGATAATGATATAAAAAATATATATATATCACTACTGCAGGACAGGTATATATTATATAATGACGGACCTGCTGGACACTGTCAGCAGACTCCTAAACTACTAGTATGAAGAAGATAGAAAAAAAAAACCCACCACAGGTAGGTATACAATTATGGACGAGCACTGCCGACACAGAGGTAGCTACAGCCGTGGACTACCGTACTGCGTCTGCTAGTATAGACTGGATGATAATGATATAAAAAATATATATATATCACTACTGTAGGTATATATTATAATATAATGAATGACGGACCTGCTGGACACTGTCTGTCAGCAGAATGCGTTTATAGAATAAAAAAAAAAAACACCACACGAGTGTTTAACTTTTTCAGGCAGACAATATACTGGTGGTCACTGGTCAGTCACACTGGCAGCAAAAGTGTGCACTGTTATGTACTCCTGCTATAACTGCTCCCCAGTCTCCCCCACAATTAAGCTGTGTGAGCAGTGAGCACTCAGCACAGTCAGATATACATAGATGATATTATCAATCATGCAGCACACTGAGGCTGAGCACAGATATGGTATGTGACTGTGTATCGTTTTTTTTCAGGCAGAGAACGGATT
This sequence comes from Pseudophryne corroboree, assembly GCF_028390025.1. Classification (NCBI taxonomy): domain Eukaryota; kingdom Metazoa; phylum Chordata; class Amphibia; order Anura; family Myobatrachidae; genus Pseudophryne; species Pseudophryne corroboree. Next base: position 298,000,981 of record NC_086450.1, on the reverse strand, counting down.
TTAAATAATAAATAAAACTGGTGGTCACTAGTATAACTATCAGCAAAACTCTGCACTCTCTGAGTACTCAAGTCCTAATGCTCCCCAAAATTACTAAAATTAAATTACTAGTAAATCAAGTGTCTCACTCTCTATCTAAATGGAGAGGACGCCAGCCACGTCCTCTCCCTATCAATCTCAATGCACGTGTGAAAATGGCGGCGACGCGCGGCTCCTTATATAGAATCCAAATCTCGCGATAGAATACGAGCCTCGCGAGAATCCGACAGCGGGATGATGACGTTCGGGCGCGCTCGGGTTAACCGAGCAAGGCGGGAAGATCCGAGTCTGCCTCGGACCCGTGTAAAAAGGCTGAAGTTCGGGGGGGTTCGGATTCCGAGGAACATAACCCGCTCATCTCTAGGTAGTACCATAAAGTCATGTGGGCAGATATTCTAACTGGCACCACCGGAATAATACCAAATACAATAAAACAATCAATAAATTAAAAAGAAGTCTACTTTAGCCTGGACGAAAAAGGTGGCTTTCCATGAAGTCCAAAGGGACTGATAAAGCAGTATGTTGCTCTGAAAAAAATGTGTTGCAGAGACAAAAGCACTTTCTTTCATGTGAAAAATATGTTTCTCTTTTTATTTACCTTTTTCATTTTATGATTTACCGTCAATAATTGTTACTGTTTTAAAACATGGATTGTTTGTGCTTTGTTTTTTTCATTATTTATACATTTATACACTGTGAATGGGAATAATACCCTTAATATAATATGCCATATATAGATGTAAATATAACATGTCATATATCGTTGTACTGCAAACCAATGGTTTCTGGGAGTAAAGGAATGAACTTCCAGACATACTGTATGTGTTTCTATCATTTGATTCAATAACATTTGTATAGTTCACTAACCCATTTTCTGATTTTTATTTTCTATACGTCGATTTCTTTTTATTATGAGTAAGTAATTAGATCTCCACTGTATAGGAATAATTCTGACCACATTTTTTTTCCATTAAGGCTCGCACATTGTTGGTCTAACTGTTTTTAAAGAAAATATATGTTACAGTATATCCAGTACTGCAGAAACACACACAAACCTATCTCTTCATACCATAAAGCTCAAAACCCACATAAATGTTGTGACTCACATGGTATGAAAATTATCATGACAACACAATTGGAGAGGTGGGTTTAATAAATCTTCATTTACAGACAATGATTAAAAAAACACTTTCTTTTGGGGATTTTTAAATTGCTGATCAACAAATATATTACATTAGCACATATAATACATTAGCAAAACATTGCAAATTCACTGTATCATTTCTCAGCAGTAAAAATGGAACATGGGGAACCCATGACTCTTTTATTTAGTAAATCATTGCATTTTGATTTATACACTTTTTCCTTGAACTACTATAACTTGAAAACTAAACCTCCAATCTTTTCCAACAATGACTTGTAGTGAGATGCTGGTAAAAAAAGGTTGGGTACTACTGTACACGTTCTTATGTGTGTTTGACTACTTATGAGCTACCGTCTTCAGTATGATTGTAATTTTAGAAAAAAAAGTGTTGTGGAAGATATAAATTGAAACTTACACAGACAGAAATAAAGTTCAAATTGAGATTTTGAAAATGCATTAACCCAAATACATATAGTATAAGCTCAGAAACCAGCTATGTACACAGCTAAGAATGACAGGTGGTATGGAGGATGACAGTCCTGCTATGGGACCAGTCTGACTTAATTTCTTTGTATGTGGGCTAAACACCTTGGTGTGATGTGTCTGTTTTTTTTTAGTGATAGTGTGCAGGGGATGATGCAAGAAAAGTGAGAGGGTGTCAATGATGTACATAGTTTGAGTGGTGAATGTGGTGCAATTAAAAGTAGTGACAGTATGTGGCCACAAAAATGTGTCCAGGATTTGACTAGGGGAGATGTACTGCATGTTTACAGTTGAGATTGAGTGCCTATCAGGAGGTGCCCAATTATACTGGGGTATTCCGGTTGTGCTGTCAGTGATTGGATCAACAAGAGAGAAGGTTGTAATCTGGTAAAGTATGTACATAAATGAGTAAAGCGTTGTGTTGCAGGCTTAAGGTGAAATGAAAGTAAAGTCTTCTGTCCAATCAGGGGAAGCTATACTGTATTTCATAGTGTTTTGGTGACTGAGCATTGTGTGGATGAGGGGTAAATGTTAGCTGTGTCTATGTTGTGCACACAAGCACAGAGACGCTGGATAACATAGTATTATGCATGTTTAAATGAAGAAGGGTACAGCTTAAATATGCTAAAGTATGTATGTGAACACCATGGACATATGTACTGTACTAGTATTTATATTTTATAAAAATAAAACTGATATGTATCCTGTACTCTACACAAGTACATGACATAGACAACAGAGAAGGGTTATGGATATGAAAAAAATAAAGATTAAATAGGCAAATAGGAATATTAACTACATCAACAAAATTATTTTAACAGTTGCTAATTTTCCTAAAAAAAATATTCACTTAGGTGACCACATTCAAATATTTTGAATATCTCTAAGTAGGAGGGAAAATATCAGCTAAAAAGTGTGCAAGTTTGGATAAAGCAATTCCAAACAGTGGCAATCATTTTTCCATTCAAATTGGAGGCAGAGACAAAAGAGAATGTATAACATGATGCAGTAGAAGTCATGAGGTACATACCAAAGAGGAGTCATAGATGAGACAAGAAAAAGAGAAGAGTGGTGTGCAGTATATATATAGAAATGGAGGGAGACTGACAAGATGTAAGGAGGGGGATGGTGCATAAAGCACAGGAGAGAGGTAGACATAGTCAGTGCATAGTTTAACAGGAATATACCCAACCAGAAAGATTCCATGTAATTAAAGTCTTCAAGAAGATTCACAGCAATTGCCTTATATTTGTTAAAACAGTAGATATTTGGAACTATAAGCAGTAGAGTGCTAAACATAGGATGGTGAAAAAAAAGTATTTTGCAGCAAATATAAAAAAAACTGGACCTCCCAACGTAGCTCCAACGATGCAGATATTCCAGTGAAGCAATAATTAAATGATCTAAAAACAAAATAATTTGTTAGAATTCTCTTTTGCTGTGCATTCCCGGCAGTATGTTTCCCCTCCACCAGGGATAGCTAGAGCTCCTGATATTTGAACTGCAGTACTGGTCCTTACCAGAGCAGCCACTTTTTGTACTCTGTTATTTGCTCAGATGTTAGGTAATGTATAACTTACTTGCCAGCATGGACTAAATCTGGCAGCCGCCTATATAGTCTGTCTGGTCCCAGCACTCTATGCAGGGTCATAGATGTTCACTGATATTTATGTTCCTGGGAGCTTTGGTGGCTGTCAAGCTAATGAAACTCTGCCATTTGTCAGGTTACCACTCTGATTTTTGTTTTTGGACTCTGCCTTTTTCACTACTATTACAGTTTTTAGGTTCATCTGCTTTTCCAAGTTCATCAGCCTTGAAAATGTAATCAAATATCAAATATATCTACATTGCTAATGTACCCACATCTTCAGTATTCATGCAGTTTTTGGTAACCTGTGTTTTTTAAGTTTGTCTGCATATCAAGTTTACCTGCAACTTCTTGTCATTGTAATTTCCCACAAAAACCCTCATACTTTATTTACTGCTACAATTCTAGGACTTAAGGCTTAACCAGCACCCAGGGAATTCATAACCAGCCAAACTAAAATGGAGCCTACTACAGATTGGAAGTACCTTCATCACAGGCTCTGCAGTTGGAAATGGTGCTACTGCACTCACAGCTAGCACAGCTGCTGGGTCTCTGGCCTGAATGGCTTGAGCACCAAGCACCTCCTACCTCATTAAGCAACACCTGGTATGAATCAGTTTTCTCTGAGGGTTGCCTAGTAGGAAATAAATACTGTTCCAAATCTTGTTAAGAAACTTTATTGGGGATTACTGGTTTTCCTTTGGACATTGCTCAGAAAATTAAGCAATCTGGTAGTCACAGTTCAAGACCTGCCATTAGACCAGGTCCGTGTTTGTCAAAGGAGGAGCGCAGTCATAGAATAAATTGGCAATTGTGATTGTACTGTGCTAGTGCAGAGAACTTTCTATTGCAGTACCCTTTACACAGGACAAAGTAACCCATAGAACAACAACACTCCCAGGGTTAAGGCTCCTGTGTGCTCTAGTAGTTCTCCAGTGCCACTGTCTACAAGTCCCAAACAGGGACTTCAAACTTCAGTGATGGCTGCCAAGCATGGATTATTTCACAGTGCTGCCCAGTTTGAGATTCATCACAGTGCTTCACAGCCTGAGATGCCTCACAATGCTGCCTAGCCCAGGATGCCTCACAGTAGTGACACAGACCCAGGAGGGGTCTCTAGTGACACAGTCCCAGAGGGGAACTTATTCCTGCCAGTCCCAGAAGGGGATTAATGCCTCACTATTCCACAGGGGGCTCTTGTCTCCAAGAAGTCTGAGAAAGGGCCACTGCCTTGCCTGTCTGTTGTTCTGCCTGTTTATTTTGAGGTGAGTATCACTCAATGAGTGACTTTGATGCAACAAGTTGTTGCCCAATATACTGTTTTCAATTCATTGCAATAACACACCAGGACATTATAGACTTTGTGTTGATGGAGTACAGAGGAGAGGCCGTGAAGAGAGGAAATGTTTTGATTGACTAAAAACCCTGCATTGCAGGATCTTACTTTTTTCCATGATGCTAAACACAGAAGATATTTTCCCACCCTCAAGTCTTGCAGCCCCTGCCAAAAGTTAAGGCAAAAAAGAGGACAAAGCAAAGATGACCCAAAGGTGTCTGTAATTCAACTTCTGAAGGGGGGGGGGGGGGGGGCTTGCCCACAGTCACAGCAGCCACAGACATCTATTTGGATTCTGAGTGTATGGACTCAATTTCATAAACCCTGTCTCAGCTTTGCTCCACAGCATTCTGCATTTCTGCATATTTCTACAGTATTTGCCAGACTGGTTTTAGCCATACAGTAACTCCGGAAATATCTGCATTTTCTTACTGACTGTTCCATAATATCTGTGGGCCCTGCAGCAAGCAAGGGGTTTGCCTAAACTACATTCATGTTTGCTGTTTAAAATAAACTTTTGTGCTTTTGCAATTGTTTCTACTATCAGTACTGTATTTTGTTATACACACTGTGAAATCCTAACAGAAATAACCAATATTGTATATAATGTCTGATAATTACCTGAAAACTAAAGATTTTTAGATGTCAAACTCTTCATACATGATGCAATTATTAATGGCTTGTTATCAATCAACTGCTCCGGACAGGCTTTGGAAAAATAAATATTATTTCAAAACAAAAAGAGTGATCTTTATGGAGATATTGTGCAGTTTATAATATTTAGAGCTTTCTCTCCTGATCCCAATGAGCTACCATCTTTTTTCATCTTTGTATAATAAAGTTTCAAAACAATGCAATTAAAGGTTTGTGCACGCAGAGTGATTATGTAATAATGAAAGAAAACAAATCTTGCAAGAGTCCTGCATTGTCAAGCTAAGCGCATTTCTGTATTCCTTTATTTGATTGTTTTCTCATAGGGGGTAATTCAGAGTTAATCGCAGCAGCAAATGTGTTAGCAGTTGGGCAAAACCATGGGGGTAATTCCAAGTTGATCGCAGCAGGATTTTTTTTTTTAGCAATTGGGCAAAACCATGTGCACTGCAGGGGAGGCAGATATAACATGTGCAGAAAGAGTTAGATTTGGGTGTGTTATTTTGTTTCTGTGCAGGGTAAATACTGGCTGCTTTATTTTTACACTGCAAATTAGATTGCAGATTGAACACACCCCACCCAAATCTAACTCTCTCTGCACATGTTATATCTGCCTCCCCTGCAGTGCACATAGTTTTGCCCAATTGCTAATAAAAATCCTGCTGCGATCAACTTGGAATTACCCTCCATGTTCACTGCAGGTGTGGCAGATATAACATTTGCAGAGAGAGTTGGATTTGGGTGGAATATTTTGTTGCTGTGCAGTGTAACTACTGTCTGCTTTATTTTTACACTGCAATTTAGATTTCAAATATTTTGTTGCTGTGCAGTGTAACTACTGTCTGCTTTATTTTTACACTGCAATTTAGATTTCAGTTTGAACACACACCTCCCAAATCTAACTCTCTCTGCAACTGTTATATCTGCCCCCCCTGCAGTGCACATGGGTGGTCATTCCGAGTTGATCGCAGCCAGCAACTTTTAGCTGCTGCTGCGATCAATAGTCCACGCCTATGGGGGAGTGTATTTTAGCTCAGCAGGGCTGCGATGGCTTGTGCAGCCCTGCTAAGCTAAAATAAAATTCAAGCAGAAGTAGACTAGCCCTGGACATACTTACCCTGTGCGATGGATCCAGCGATGATGGGCCCGGCTTTGACGTCACAAGTCCACCCTCCATTGTCCTGGACACACCTGCGTTTTACTCACCACTCCCCGAAAACGCTCACCAATGGTCCGGATCCACCCATCCACGCCTCCTTCCTGTCAATCTTCTTAGCGGTCGCTGCTGCAACTGCTTTCGTCGGTAGCCGTGACATAACCCGGCGACCCCTGTCGAGGGCCAATGTCGCGCACGTGCACTGCGCCCACCACCCATGCGCATTCCACACCAGTTCGCACCGCAGTGAAAAAACGCTGCGTGCGAACAGGTCGGAATGACACCCATGGTTTTGCCCAACTGCTAATAAATTTGCTGCTGCAATCAACTCTGAATTATACCGATAAACGTTAAGAAAATATTTAAGGGAAGACAAGACAAATTTAAAGAAGAGAGTTTGTGTAATAATATATACAGGTTCTGTACATATCTGTTCTTTAATGTAATTTTATTGTTTTTATCAAGGGCTTTATTATGCATTGGTAATTTGATATATGAGTTTTTGTATAATTTATGCATTGCAAATTTTATTAAAATATATAATGTATTTAAATGAACATACTGAATTCCTTCTTATTTTATTATGGACATGCACCACTGTACACTGTATACTATGTGTTGTAAAACCTGACGCTTCTGTTTGTGTTTATGCCCAATATTTAAAATGGCAATGCATTTACTAGCCGTGTCTTGCTAGGAAAAGCATTGCCCTTTCATATATTGGGCATAAACACGATGAGAAGCGTTGGCTTTTACAAGGTGATGCTTCATAAATAAACCCCCAAATTTGGAGGATATCTCATTCTCAATTGAATTCTGTGGATTCTTAAAAGACAGCAATTATCATTCTGAATTAGCTTCCCAATTTATATAGTTTATTTTTATTTTTATTGTTTTAAACAACTTATTCTTTATTGAAGCATGAAATTACACATAAAATCCAAAATGCAAGTGTGGGCGGAGACACATCACACAGGATAAAATCATGGAGGTCATTCCGAGTTGTTCGCTCGCAAGGCGATTTTAGCAGTATTGCACACGCTAAGCCGCCGCCTACTGGGAGTAAATCTTAGCTTCTTAAAATTGCGAACGATGTATTCGCAATATTGCGATTACAAACTTCTTAGCAGTTTCAGAGTAGCTTCTGACTTACTCGGCATCTGCGATCAGTTCAGTGCTTGTCGTTCCTGGTTTGACGTCACAAACACACCCAGCGTTCGCCCAGACACTCCCCCGTTTCTCCAGCCACTCCCGCGTTTTTTCCGGAAACTGTAGCGTTTTTTCCCACACGCCCTTAAAACGGCCTGTTTCCGCCCAGTAACACCCATTTCCTGTCAATCACACTACGATCGCCGGAGCGAAGAAAAAGCCGTGAGTAAAAATACTATCTTCATAGCAAAATTACTTGGCGCAGTCGCAGTGCGGATATTGCGCATGCGCACAAAGCGGAAAATCACTGCGATGCGAAGAAATTTACCGAGTGAACGACTCGGAATGAGGGCCCATGTTCATTCACTACCGTTTTAAACAGACAAATCGGTGCTAGGTATCATGCACTGTAAATGACTAAATATATGTTAATTAGTGTGTTTTAAAATGTTATATTTAGCGCACCATGTACAGTTGTAGAATTGCATGTTTAAAGTGTATTTATATCTAAGATGTGTTTAAATGTATTTTAAATGGAAAAATGCACTTATTATATATGACTGTACTTGATAAGGAATTACTATCTTCTGTGACTAGGAGATGAGATGCTAAATTGTCCTTTCCTAGCAGGAGGCCTGGTGAATGACAAGACCTTTTGATGTTGGTCGGTGCACAACAGGTAATACTGTATACTTGGATTCTGCAGTTCCTGAGAAAAGGTGTTAAACAATGGGGACTTCTGTGTTTCTCTATAAAAAGTGTTAATCAGTGACTTCCTGTAAATCAGTTACAGAGATAAGAAGGAAAAGAGGAAAACCATTTGTTAATTTAGACAGTTAAATGTCAACAATATTGCTGCATTTAATAAATAGATGCTTTGAATCTGTGTGTTCAAAAAGGAATGTAAATTACCAGTTCCTGGTAATGTGAGCTGTATTGTGACTATATAAAAAGGGCCTGTGAGCCCTGTGTGTGCACATCTTCTGTGACATCAAGAGAGTTATTCTGTGATTGAGAGATCTGCTGTAACCATCTTGTTTGCTACCCCCTGTGCAATGCTTGCAAGGAGAAAGGGTCTTCTTAAGGTCATTTAAGTACATAAACATCTTTGCCTTCAAGACGATGAATGCCTTTATTATTTATTATTTATTTATTTATTAACAGTTTCTTTTATAGCGCAGCAAATTCCATTGTGCTTTACAATTGGACACACTAATAAAACAAAACTGGGTAATAAACAAACAAACAGTCATAGAGGTAGGAAGGCCTTGCTGGCAACCTTACAATCTATACAGAAATAGGCATTGATACACAAGAAAAGGCACTATTGCATATTTGTCCACTGGATTGCAAAGGTTCTAGATGGGTTGCATGATATCACATCACAGCAATGATGAACCATGGTCAGAAAGAAGGGAAAGTGAAGAAAGAGAAAATATGTGGAGGATATGTGTGGACTGTACAGTGGGGATATAATCGGAGAGGAAAGCTTATGAAGGTTGAGTGAGCAGTTCTGGAATGTGGTCAGCTTGGCTGAAGAGGTGAGTTTTCAGGGAACGTTTGAAGGTTTGGAGACTAGGGGAGAGTCTTATTATGCATGGTATGGCATTCCACAGAGTGGTTGCAGCCCAAAGAAAGTCCTGCAATCGTGTATGAGAGCAAGTAATGAGTGTGGATGAGAGACATAGATCTTGTGTAGAGCGGAGAGGTCGGGTTGGGAGATATTTTGAGATGAGTGAAGAGATGTACATTGGTGTAGTATGGTTAATGGCCTTATGTGAGTAAAAGTATTTTAAATTGAATATGGTAGAAAACAGGTATCCAATGGAGGGACTGACAGAGCAGATCTGCAGACGATGAACATCTAGCAAGGAAGATTAGCCTCGCAGCTGCATTCAGAATGGATTGTAGTGGTGAGAGTCTCTTTTTGGTAAGCCCAGTAAGAAGACTATTGCAGCAATCAATGCGGGAGATTATGAGAGCATGGATTAGAGTTTTTGCAGTGTCTTGTGTAAGGTATGGTTATATTTTAGATATGTTTTTAGATACATGTAACATGATTTTGAGACAGATTGAATGTGAGGAGCAAAGGACAGTTCTGAGTCAAGTATGACACCTAGGCAACGAGCTTGTGGGGTAGGGTTGATTTGTTGAGTTCTCAACAGTGATAGAGATATCAGGTTGGTAACTACTATTGGCCGGTGGAAATATAAGTAACTCTGTTTTGTAAATATTAAGTTTGAGCTGGCGAGATGACATCCAAGATGAAACAGCAGAAAGGCATTCAGTGACCCTGACCAATATATATGGTGACAAATCTGGGGAGGATAGGTAGATTTGAGTATCATCTGCGTACAGATGTTACTGAAATTCAAAAGAGCTGATTAGTTTTCCAAGAGATGAGGTATAGATTGAGAAAAGCAGAGGACCTAAGATCAAGCCTTGTGGTACTCCAACTGAAAGAGGTAGCGAAGAGGAGGTGGATTCAGAGAAGCGAACACTGAAGGAGTGATTAGAAGGAACCAAGAGAGGACTGTGTCTTGAAGACCTAGGGATTGCAGTGTTTGTATGAGAAGAGAATGGTCAACAGTGTCAAAAGCAGCAGAGAGATCTAGAAGAATAAGAAGTGAGTAATGGCCTTTGGACTTCACAGTGACTAGATCATTCACTATTTTAGTCAGTGCTGTCTCTGTGGAGTGTTGGGAATGAAAGCCTGACTGAAGTGGGTCGAATAAATAATGTGATTTAAGAAAGTGTGTGAGGTTAGTGTAGGCAAGTCTCTCAAGTAGCTTGGAGAGGCATGGGAGCTGAGAGATGGGACAGTAGTTTTAGAGAGACTTAGGGTCAGAATTTTTTTTTTTAGAATGGGAGTAATCAGTGCATGCTTGAACAGTGAAGGAAAGATACTAGTAGAGAGATAGAGATTACAGATGTTAGTTAAGGTTGGGATGAGCACAGGAGACAGAGATTTACTTACTTGTGAGGGTATAGGCTCAAGAGGAGAGGTAGTAGAGTAGCAGGATAAGAAGAGTGTTGACACTTCATCTTTATTTGTGAAATCAAATGATGAGAGAGTGCCAGAGGGTTCAGGCAGAGAATTAAGCAGGTCACTGGCTGATACCATTTCATCTCGGATCTTATCAATCTTGTCCTTGAAGTAGGAAGCAAGATCTTGCACCCTGATAGTGGCTGGTTGGTTGGGTGAGGGAGGGTTAAGAAGTGATTTAAATGTATTAAAAAGTCATTTTGTGTTAGAGGCTTGAGCAGAGATGAGAGTTTATCTTGCGACCAATAAGAATGCGACTAATGCAGTCCAGCTCTCCACCTGTCCTGAAATAAGCCCAGCATCACCAAGTTCTGCCTTCTGCCAACTACTGATGCAGAGGCCTGGTTGGTGACCAGTGGGGGTCAAACAATGCCAACCAGGAGGTGTGACAGCAACATGTCTATGCATACACAGTAGCAAGCAGTACAAGTGCCAGTTGTAGGAGCCTGAGCAAAAGCATGGTTCCACGTGCTACGTAGTAAGAGTCTGGTGGTGGCAGCAAAATATAGTGAGTGGGGTCAGTAACTGGCAGTTACTGATGGTAAGAGGGAAACCCTATTGGCCAGGTCCCGTGAGACCCAAACCCAATCTGTGATTGCCTAACACAGGCAGCGAGGGGGTGTCTGGTCACAGCGAGTATATAGTTGAAAAATGCAAATGATGCATAGACATACATCAAGATGCATGAAAGTTTCACAATTTTTAGCATGCACATTGTATAGGTCCAACAGTGTGCACGACTATGCTCAGTTCAGGTTCTGTGCCTTAAATCTTTTTCGGAGTGCGGCACTCAATCTTATTTTTTACATAAAAATAATAGAATTTATTGCTCATAGGATGGTCACCTTAAGTGCAGCAGACTGTCTAATGAAACAAAACTCAGTGTGCAGGTATAAATACCAAGGTTCGGTGTCTAGTCTGGCAGCACTTCTGTCCTTATGTTTTGAACATTTTATAATGTTTAAAAGGGAGGCAGTCAATTTACAGGTTGTCGGGATCCCGGCTGTCAGGAGACCGACGATGGAATCCCTACACCCGGCGAAATCCTGGCGATCGGAATCCCGACCACCGGCCGAAGTCCCCACTCGGGTGGTGGTCCACAACACCACCCAAGGAGGAATATAACCCTGTTGTTAAGTCGCCATCGGGCCCGAATCGTGGCCTGAAAGCAGGGATATCATGCTGATCCTGTTTAAAAGATATGTATATATTTTATATTCTGCAACTTATTCAAAGAAAATGTAATTCTAAAGTTGGCATAAGCAAAACAGATAATTTTTTTGTAATTTTTTTACATAAAAACATAATTGTTAGGGAACTATTTGCGCTCCAGTCATTAATGTTTTACTAGAAACTTGTGTCCCATAATACACATTGTAAATATCAGTAGTTTGACAGAACATTGCACATTTTTCTCTAAAATATGTAAAAAAGCAATATGCACTGATATTAAGGAAGCTGCTCAGATAGATAAACTTTATTCTCTAAGACAGCCTTTCCTGCATGGTCAAAGTTTACTCCAGTTTTCTTTTTTGTTTAAATTTTACTTATGTTAATGAGGCAGATAAGTAAAGGTTTACAGAATACAAAAACGTGAAGTTGGACATGGGTGACATTATATAACAATCAGGTATAAGTACTGAAAAACTAAACAAAACAGTATGTTAAGTATTCAGTATCATGTTGACACAAATGTATTCCAAAAGTAGTGTATCCTTGTTTGCTACAGACATTTAGTATATACAGTAAAATTATTTGCCACAATTTCCCCATATCTAATAAAGGACAATAGAATATACATCTCAGTAGGTCTATGCTTCCAGATATAAAATCTCTCTATTTAAACTGTACAGCCCAATGCCTTTTATATATAGTGTATATATTTGACATGTTAGGCTGTATTTTCTCACGCCATGATTTTGATAAAACAAAATTTACTTTCAGTTCATCAGAAAGTAAGTCCTGTTTTAATGCTTTTTTTCTCTAGTTATAAATTAGTGTGTGGTATACCACACAATAAAATCATTGTAAAATGTATCTCCATGGCTCCTTCTAGTGCTGGTACAGAGTTTGGCAAAATGACTACTGTTAACACTGCTTCTAAAATTACAATTCACCACACCAGTGATTTTGACAGATATATTTTATGGAGTTTTTCTTGAACAATATTCTATATGTATAACATTTGCTATGACTTATTTCCTGTTAATGGAGGAGTGCAGTACAATGCAGACTCCAGTCTTCCTGTTCTCCAGGGAGGTGTATCCTATCCCAAAAAGGCCACCAAGATCTTTGGACCAGTAGAGCTTAAGGCAGGCACTTTGGCCTGCCTGATACGACCCACCGACATCCAACACAACAAGATTAAACTGACAGAACTAGAAGAGGATGCAGGGAAGCCCACAAAAACAAAACAAACAACACACCGTTTACAGAAGACCAATGGCATCTTCAACCTTAGCGGAACCAAATTAGATGAAACACACACAGTATATCAGTACTCAACAAAGGACTAAAGTTTGTCCCTCAATAAATTCAAAACATACCTACATATGTGTCCTCATACATTTTTCATGCAATTACGCCAAGCAGCCCTGCTTGGAATACCAGGTCACATGAGAATCTCATATCATCGGGTATCTTTTTTGCAGAAAATGCATCATAATTGCAACACAATGTGACTAGTTCACATATCAGAATAATTTGATATATGACATGTGTATATCTGTGTGACTGAGTCTTTGATCTTTACACAAAGTGCTACAACGTAGCAGTCGCAGCTTTTTCCCAATGCAAGTTCTTTTCTGCTCTGTGTACAGTCTCAGTCGCACATAACATACAAGTGTCATATATCAAATTAAACAGCTCCACGTGCATTGCATTGTGATTAAGATGCATTTTCGGCAAGTAAAGATGCTTGATGTTATAGAGGTGCACGGGACCTGGTGCCTCAGTCATGCTATGCATCTTGTGGTGCACGGCATAATGAAGTATGCTGTGTGAGGACCAGTGTCAGTCTGGGATATGTGGGGCCCACCAGGAAAATGCAGTGGTAGGGGACCATGTTATGGGTGTGGCCTGCCACCTCATTGGTTTGATTACCCATTAGAGAGTGCAACTTCTGGGCCTCTTCATAAATATATACAGTAAATTCAGCTGCTGCATGCATGAAAATGTACCAGATTAATACCAGATTAATAACAGTTTAATAACAGCAATGCACTGTAGACAATACACCATAGTCCAGTATAAGGTAACATATGTATAATGTATAATTAAAGTGCACATTCTGGAACCTGATCCTTAGAGCAAAAGGTGGGACCCCCCAGGCAGTAGGGCCCACCGGTGGTTTCCCCTGTACCCCTGTGGGCCAGTCCAAGCCTCTTGAGGGCACAGCTGCAAGATATACAGGCATTTACCAGAAAACTGACACTAATTCTTAGAGATTTGTAGCCGGCATTTTTCGAGTTTTGTGTTTTGGTTTTGGATTCGGTTCCACGGTCATTTTTTGGATTCGGACGTGTTTTGGCAAAACCTCCCTTAAGAATTTTTGTCAAATTCAGGTGCATTTTGGATTTGGGTGTTTTTTTTTCAAAAACTCCTCAAAAACTCCTTAAATCATAGAATTTGGGGGTAATATTGATCCTATAGTATTATTAACCTCAATAACCATAATTTCAACTCATTTCCAGTCTATTCTGAACACCTCAAACCTCACAATATTATTTTTAGTCCTAAAATGTGCACCGCTGTCGCTGGATGACTAAGCTAAGTGACCCAAGTGGGCAGCACAAACACCTGGCCCATCTAGGAGTGGCACTGCAGTGTCATACAGGATGGCAGATATAAAAAAATGGCCCCAAATAGTCCCCAAACCAGACATGATGCAAAGATAAATAAAAGAAGAGGTGCAAGATGGAATTGTCCTTGGGCCCTCCCACCCACCTTTATGTTGTATAAACACGGACATGCACACGTTAACAAACCCATCATTTCAGCGACAGGGTCTGCCACACGACTGGGGCTGAAATAATTGGTTGTTTGGGCTCCCACAACAAAAGAAGCAATCAATCTCTCCTTGCACAAACTGGCTCTACAGTGGCAAGATGTCCACCTCCTCCTCATCGTCCGATTCCTCACCCCTTTCACTGTGTGCATCCACCTCCTCACAGAGTATGAATCTGTCCCCACTGGAATCCACCATCACAGGTCCCTGTGTACTTTCTGGAGGCAATTGCTGGTAAATGTCTCCACGGAGGAATTTATTATAATTAATTCTGATGAACATCATCTTCTCCACATTTTCTGGAAGTAACCTCCTACGCCGATCGCTGACAAGGTGACCAGCTGCATTAAACACTCTTTCAGAGTACACACTGGAGAAGGGGGCAACTTAGGTATAATAAAGCCAGTTTGTGCAAGGGCTTCCAAATTGCCTCTTTTTCCTGCCAGTATACGTACGGACTGTCTGACATGCCTACTTGGATGCTGTCACTCATATAATCCTCCACCATTCTTTCAGTTTCGAACTGAGGAAGCCGCCGAGGTGTTGTTTAGGCGGAGAAACGCGTTTTCACTGTGACTGAGCCAGGGAACGATCACCTCCAACCAGTGACGGGACGTCAGTTACATCTGTCACAGAGTCATCACCGGGGCCGACAAGACCACTCAAAAACCATCAGAGTCTGTCTGAGTGCTGCAGGAGTCCCCAGTGTAAAGATCCATCTCCAGAGAATCTGCATTAATGGATAAGCACCAGCAGAGGGAGGCAATCTAAGGGATCAGTGGAATTTACTCTGAGGTGGAGGTGACGCAATGGATTAAATCCATATGGTAATCACCTATTTCAATATACCAGTGTGTGCACACATTATCTAAACCATCATATAAAGTTGAGACTAATGAATACATATGGAGTTTGAAGATTGACCAGTCTGGTTTTAAATTAGTCCAGAGGACACTATAAATTACGGGCTATTATAGCCCAGTGGACGTTATAATTAAACAGCTGTTTTTCATTGGATGCAAGTATTAGCCTCGCTAATTCTCAGTACTATTTGTATTTCTATTAGTCCTTTTTAGATTTTTCGTTATTATGTGTTATGCAATTGCTACATCTAATATGTATTGATGAAGTATATACATGTGATAGCTATCCAAGGAATTATTTTAACAAATAAATAATGTTATTTTGAGAATAATTTATTTTGTTAGTGATTAATATCTGTCTCTTTGATTGGTGCAGACAGCGCACTATTTTTTCACGGGGGTTGGTTCCATCCCCTGTGTTCATTGTGGTGTTTTCTTTCAGAGTACACACTGGAGAAGGGGGCAACTTAGGTATAATAAAGCCAGTTTGTGCAAGGGCCTCCAAATTGCCTCTTTTTCCTGCCAGTATACGTACGGACTGTCTGACATGCCTACATGGATGCTGTCACTCATATAATCCTCCACCATTCTTTCAATGGTGACAGAATCATATGCAGTGACAGTAGACAACATGTCAGTAATCGTTGGCAGGTACTTCATTCCGGACCTGATGTCAGCTATCGCTCCTGACTGCCCTGCATCACCGCCAGCAGGTGGTTTTGGAAATGTTATCCTTTTCCTGGCAGCTCCAGTGGCGGGAGAAAATATAGGAGGAGCTGTTGGCAGGTCACGTTCCGCTTGACTTGACAATTGTCTCACAAGCAGGTCTTTAAACATCTGCAGGAAAGAGAGATACAACATAGGCTTTAAACCTAGGATCGAGAACGGTGGCCAAAATGTAGTGCTCTGATTTCAACAGATTAACCACCCGTGAATCCTGGTTAGGCGATGAAGGGCTCCATCCACAAGTCGCACATGCCTAGCGGAATCGTTTTTGTTCCTCCTTTAATCTCTCCAGCTGCTTCTGCAAAAGCCTGATGAGGGGAATGACCTGACTTAGGCTGGCAGTGTCTGAACTGACTTCACGTGTGGCAAGTTCAAAGGGTTGGAGAACCTTGCACAATGTTGAAATCATTCTCCACTGCGCTTCAGTCAGGTGCATTCCCCATCCTTTGCTTATTTCATAGGCATATGTATAGGCTTGAATGGCCTTTTGCGGCTCCTCCATCCTATGAAGCATATAGAGGGTTGAATTCCACCTCGTTACCACCTCATGCTTCAGCTGATAGCAGGGCATGTTCAGGAGTGTTTGCTGGTGCTCCAGTCTTCGGCACACGGTGGCTGAATGCCGAAAGTGGCCCGCAATTCTTCGTGCCACCGACAGCATCTCCATTATGCCCCTGTCTTTTTTAAAAAAATTCTGCACCACCAAATTAATTGTATTTGCAAAACATGGGACGTGCTGGAATTTGCCAACATGTAATGCACGCACAATTTTGGTGGCGTTGTCCGATGTCACAAATCCCCAGGAGAGTCCAATTGGGGTATGCCAATCTGCGATGATGTTCCTCAGTTTCCGTAAGAGGTTGTCAGCTGTGTGCCTCTTATGGAAAGCGGTGATACAAAGCGTAGCCTGCCTAGGAACGAGTTGGCGTTTGCAAGATGCTGCTCCACTTGTCCACATGTCCGTGGTTAGGTGGACACTGGGTACAACTGCATTTTTTAGGACACTGGTGACTCTTTTTCTGACGTCTGTGTACATTCTCGGTATCGCCTGCCTTGAGAAGTGGAACCTAGATGGTATTTGGTACCAGGGACACACTACCTCAAGCAATTCTCTAAGTCCCTGTGAACTAATGGCGGATACCGGACGCACGTCTAACACCAACATAGTTGTTAAGGCCTGAGTTGTCTGCTTTGCAACAGGATGACTGCTGTGATATTTCATCTTCCTCGCAAAGGACTGTTGGACAGTCAATTGCTTACTGGAAGTAGTACAAGTGGTCTTCCGACTTCCCCTCTGGGATGACGATTGACTCCCAGCAGCAACAATGGCAGCGCCAGCAGTAACAACAGCAGCAGTAGGCGTTCCACTCAATGATCCATCGGAGGAATCCCAGTTAGGAGAGGACTCGTCCGACTTGCCAGTGACATGGCCTGCAGGACTATTGGCGTTCCTGTCTAGGGAGGAAATTGACATTGAGGGAGTTGGTGGGGTGGTTTGCAGGAGCTTGGGTACAAGAGATAGAAGGGATTTAGTTGTCAGTGGACTGCTTCCGCTGTCACCCAAAGTTTTTGAACTTGTCAATGACTTCTGATGAATGTGCTCCAGGTAACGTATAAGGGAGGATGTTCCTAGGTGGTTAACATCCTTACCCCTACCTAATACAGCTTGAAAAAGGCAACACATGGCTTGACACCTGTTGTCCGCATTCCTGTTAAAATAATTCCACACCAAAGAGGTGATTTTTTAATGTATTTTGACCAGGCATGTAAATGGCCTTATTCATCCCACGGACAACAGGTATCTCCCCGGGTGCCTGACATAAACAAACCACCTCACCATTAGAATCCTCCTTGTCAATTTCCTTCTCAGCGCCAGCAACACCCATGTCCTCATCCTGGGGTACTTCAACAGTGACATCTTCAATTTGAATATCAGGAACTGGACTGTGGGTGCTCCTTCCAGCATTTGCAGGGGGCATGCACAATGGTGGAAGGAGCCACCTCTTCCCATCCAGTGTTGGGAAGGTCAGGCATCGCAACCGACACAACTGGACTCTACTTGGGGATTTGTGACTTAGAAGAACGCACAGTTCTTTGCTGTGCTTTTGCCAGCTTAACTCTTTTCATTTTTCTAGTGAGAGCATGAGTGCTTCCATCCTCATGTGAAGCTGAACCACTAGCCATGAACATAGGCCAGGGCCTCAGCCGTTCCTTTCTACTCCTTGTCGTAAATGGCATATTGGCAAGTTTACGCTTCTCCTCAGACAATTTTAATTTAGATTTTTTAGTCATTTTCCTGAACATTCGTTTTTTGGATTTTACATGCTCTCTACTATGACATTGGGCATCGGCCTTGGCAGACGACATTGATGGCATTTAATCGTCTCTGCCATGACTAGTGGCAGCAGCTTCAGCACTAGGTGGAAGTGGATCTTAATCTTTCCCTATTTTACCCTCCAAATTTTTGTTCTCCATTTTTTAATGTGTGGAATTATATGCCAGTAATTTATCTTGAATTAGATGGCAGTAATGTCTAGAATTAGATACCACTAAATAGATACCAGATACCACTGTGACTGGTATGATGATGACCTATGCACAGTGACAGGACACTACCACAGCAACCTACAGCAGCAAAATGCAGCACAAGACACTGGACTTTTAGTAATGTACTGTAGTAAACTGGTCACCACAATTCAGCACTGATACTGAGCACAGATATTGAGCACTGATGAGGATACTAGAACTGACACGGAGCAGTAAGATGCAGCAATGGACTATTGTACTAGTATTATATACTGGTCACCACAATGCAGCTCTGATACTGAGCACAGATATTGAGCACTGATGAGGATAATAGAACTGACACGGAGCAGCAAGATGCAGCAATGGACTATTGTACTAGTATTATATATTAGTCACCACAATGCAGCACTGATACTGAGCACAGATATTGAGCACTGATGAGGATACTAGAACTGACACGGAGCAGCAAGATGCAGCAATGGACTATTGTACTGTAGTAATATATACTGGTCACTACAATGCAGCACTGATACTGAGCACAGATATTGAGCACTGATGAGGATACTAGAACTGACACGGAGCAGCAAGATACAGCAATGGACTATTGTACTGTAGTATTGTATACTGGTCACCACAATGCAGCACTGATACTGAGCACAGATATCGAGCACTGATGAGGATACTAGAACTGACAAGGAGCAGCAAGATGCAGCAATGGACTATTGTACTGTAGTATTATATACTGGTCACCACAATGCAGCACTGATACTGAGCACAGATATTGAGCACTGATGAGGATACTAGAACTGACACGGAGCAGCAAAATGCAGCAATGGACTATTGTACTGTAGTAGTATTATATACTGGTCACCACAATGCAGCACTGATAATGAGCACAAATATTGAGCACTGATGAGGATACTAGAACTTACATGGAGCAGCAAGATGCAGCAATGGACTATTGTACTAGAATTATATACTGGTCACCACAATGCAGCACTGATACTGAGCACAGATATTGAGCACTGATGAGGATACTAGAACTGACATGGAGCAGCAAGATGCAGCAATGGACTATTGTACTAGTATTATATACTGGTCACCACAATGCAGCACTGATACTGAGCACAGATATTGAGCACTGATGAGGATACTAGAACTGACACGGAGCAGCAAGATGCAGCAATGGACTATTGTACTAGTATTATATATTAGTCACCACAATGCAGCACTGATACTGAGCACAGATATTGAGCACTGATGAGGATACTAGAACTGACACGGAGCAGCAAGATGCAGCAATGGACTATTGTACTGTAGTAATATATACTGGTCACTACAATGCAGCACTGATACTGAGCACAGATATTGAGCACTGATGAGGATACTAGAACTGACACGGAGCAGCAAGATACAGCAATGGACTATTGTACTGTAGTATTGTATACTGGTCACCACAATGCAGCACTGATACTGAGCACAGATATCGAGCACTGATGAGGATACTAGAACTGACAAGGAGCAGCAAGATGCAGCAATGGACTATTGTACTGTAGTATTATATACTGGTCACCACAATGCAGCACTGATACTGAGCACAGATATTGAGCTGATATTGAGCTTTCCACTCAGAGAACGTAGCCACATCCTCTCCGCTGTATCTACAATGCACGAGTGAAAATGGCGGCGACGTGCGGCTCTTTATATGAAATCCGAATCTTGTGAGAATCTGACAGCGGGATGATGACGTTTTCCCTCGTTCGTTTTTTCCGAGTAAGGCGGGAAGAACCGAGGCTGCCTCGGACTCGTGTAAACCACGTGGAGTTCGGGAGGGTTCGGTTCTCAGAGAACCGAACATGCTCATCTCTACTAATGCTGAGCATACATAGGTAGATAAAATGTCTGTCACTGCCTGTAATCTTCCACAACTTGTATCTGGGAGATACACTGTGAGTTCTCTCACGGTGTATGCCACATGCTATTGATGCTCCATGGAGGATATATTTCCCCATTCCTTCTGATGTGAAGGAACAGGGGAACTGTCCATTGGTTGGATGTGGTAAAGTATACGCAGCCCAATGCAGATGAAAATACTGGATCGGAGGCACGCCTGACCGATGGATATTTTCAGATCAGTCGGCCACAACGACGCTGCAATTATCTGTCTGATCCATTAATATTGGGCTGATCAGCCGTATAATTGTAGAGTGCTTACCTAGCATTAGGAAGTATTTTGCACACAACAAAATGCAACACATACTTAATAACAGAACAGACCCATTTAAGTACACAAATATGAGACCCCAATCTATCTTCTACCCACAGCATGTAAAGGTACATATCATCAATACGTTTGAACAATTGGTGACTAATGATTTAGAATGCATTAACACTAATCACATAAGACACCCAAACCTTACAATATATGATACAGCTAAATTATTGTAACTTAAAGACAGCAAACACATAATTACAAAACTGTCTGATAAAGGGGGCAGCATTGTAGGCCTCAACAAAGCAGACTACATTACAGAAGCTCATAGGCTACTAGGAAACACCAAAATATACATCAAACTCAAAGGAGTTATGACCACATGCTTTGGATCAGAACTTCACAGTCTTCAAAAACAAGTATTAACCACTGGTGTCCTTAACAAGAAAGAGTTTAAATTACTCTACATATCCAGTCCGGTCATCGCAAACTTCTATTACTGTCCCAAGTTTCACAAGGACAAACACAATACACCATGCAAACCGATCATTTTGGGGATCAACTCTCTAACATCTTACCTATCCAGATATATTGATCACTTTCTGTGGCCACACATAACCATTCAGAAATCACACTTAAGAGACACCACAAAAGTTCTGCAGTTACTACAAGACACAATTTGGGATGATGACATGTGATGTGAAATCCCTCTATACAATCATAGACCATAAACAAGGGATTGACAGTACCAAACACTTCCCAGGACTAGATGAATCATTATGCACAGAGCAAGTTAATTTCATAACCAACACCATCCAATCCATTTTTTAACACAATTACACATGGTTTGACAAAGACTACTACTTACAACAGACCGGTACAGCCATGGGGACCAGGTTCTCTTCAAGATATTTGAGAAAAAAGGTATATTTTATGGGTGGGCACACTTATTGTCACCCTCTAGTATGGTGAATCAAAGTAATATTGAGACTGACAGATCTAGAAGCAGTACATCCATATCAGGGTTAATGCAAAATCAATTTTCTTGCAAACAAGAAAAATAAATTGTAGTGGTCAGTGATGCTTCCTAGAGTAATACAAGCATAAGAAAACGTAGGCAAAAATAGATCTTCTTTTTTCTGGGGCACTCAAAAATAATTATTAAAAGTTAACTTTTATACAGTATCTGGACTCACTAGAAACAAACGCACACATAACATACAAAACAAAATTCAGCAATAGGATAAATATTGGATTCAGTTTTGACCAGCTCTAAAGTATTCTCTATTCACACAAAGGGCTTGTAATCACATACTGTGTTTGCAAGACTCTCTAAAATACAATAAATCCAGACTGGGTCAATGATATCATTAGAAGATGCAGTTCCGACCTTATTCAGCAAAACACTCTGTATCAAGAGACTAATGGTAAATCATAGAAAAGCACACCTCAAAGAATGAGACTGGATGACTAGAGTAAATTGTTGCAAGTGGAAAGTGATACAACATGTCTGTGTGCCAGATCATTAATATCACCCAGAATGGAGTAGAATAAATGTCTTTCCTGAGTGGAACATTGAAACAGGCAGTAACAGCGTTATTTTCAAAGAGAAGTAAAACCTAAAAGCTTCAAAATGATGAAATCTGACCACCTCCCAATTACACTTAAGATGACAAATTAATCAATAACCCTGTCTCTTTATTATGGAAAAACAAATGCATGTATTAAATGTGTTTTATCCTACTCATTGTGTCTCTTTTTTTTAATTCTTTTTTTTAAGTAATATTGGTGTATAACATCTTACATTTTAAACCTGTAAGGTATCATGAGAATAAAGAAAGTAGGTGTAATATAGCATGTATCAGGTTTCTATTGTCGTTGGTTTTATCATTACATATTGGACCTGCAATGAGAGGACATACATTCTTGTTCAGTATGAATAGAGAGAGAAAAGATGCAAAAATTATATGCACACTTTCTATGCTCTTATATATGTACAATGGGTATGTGTATAGCAATGGCGTGTGGTGGGATGAGGCAGGTGAGGCAGAACCTTTCCTGTCATACTACAGGTTAAACCAGAGATTTGACTACATAAAGTATATGAAAAATACAAAGAATATTTTATAAATGTCTTCTTTTTAATATTTGAATGATTTTTTATAGTCAAATCTCTGGAGTAAAAAGTCTATGGCAGGTCAGGCCTACCTTTTCCGCACATTTCTGATCAGCTCTCACCAAATTTCCAGCAGTATATACTGCTGCGCCTGTGTATAATGCCCATATATACCCTTTGGTTTATAAATTGTTTGTAAATCTTGCTCTGGTACTAACCAGCGCCTCCTCAGCCATTTACCCCACTGCACATCCCTCGTGTATAGTTACTTACTGTATTTAAATGTAGAATATTTTGCATCAAGTGCTGGTTCAGTTTTCTTAAAAAATATTGCTCCATGATGGACCCAAGGTAAACAATATTTCAGGAAATGAGAACATTAACACTTTTATGTGGAATGCAAGTTTTCAACGCTGTACATAGAATGAAAAATTGCTAATAAAGGGTTATATGGTACTACTATTTTTAACCATCTTTTCCAGAACATCAAATGGTTGATGAGAGGGTTCCAATGCAATCAGTTAGAGCATAGAGTGCTGCTGCTGTCATCAATATATGACTGTCGAAGTCCGTAGGTTACTAGCAAATTCCCCTTTTCTTCCCCCAAACCCTGTCATTCAGTGCCCATATCACCTCCCCACCTCACAGTTATAAAAGTACCACTCACTAACATATCCATAGTTGGGATGGCAAATGAGCTTCCTGCACCCAACCATAAGAACATGGTACCAATTTTGGAGCCACCATCTTTTTAGCAACCCACATGCATAAATAAACACACAAACATTACATAAAACACATATGGGTGTATGCAATTGCGTTCAAATTGCCGCTAAAGTAAAAAAACGGGGCATTTTCGACAAAAAAAACCTGTCGAATTAGATTCGACAATGCAATACAGTACTTTTCGTCAAAATAACTGCCGTTTCAGATTCCACTTTTTTCAAATCGACATTTTCAAAATTCAACATGTCTGCAATGGTCAAAATGCGGCTTTTCGACAAAAGTATATTCAATTGAAGAATGTCGATTCGACAACAGTGCTTTTCGACAGTCATTTCGTCAATTTTATTCCGCCTCACTTTGCTGGCGGAATCTAATAAAAAAATTTAAAACATGTTTTTTTTGTGTGTTTTTATTGATAATAGCATATCTATTTATATTAGAAGGGATTATGTACTTGGTTTGTCTATTAGGAGACACAAGTATTATTTATATATTTTTTAAAAGAATATTTTTTTTGTTAACTGACTAAAATAGAGAGAGCATGGTTTTCAGTGGTAAGGGGTGGGAATGGGTTAAAATCAAGAAAAAGAAATGTGTGGGGTCCCCCCTCCTAAGCATAACCAGCCTCGGGCTCTTTGAGCCGGTCCTGGTTGTAAAAATAAGGTGGAAAAATTGACAGGGGATCCCCCGTATTTTTAGAACCAGCACTGGGCTCTGCGTCCGGTCCTGGTGCAAAAAATATGGGGGACAAAAGACGTAGGGGTCCCCCATATTTTTAACACCAGCACCAGGCTCCACTAGCTGGAGAGATAATGCCACAGCCGGGGGACACTTTTATATTGGTCCCTGCGGCCGTGGCATTAAATACCCAACTAGTCACCCCTGGCCGGGGTACCCTGGAGGAGTGGGGACCCCTTAAATCAAACCACCCAAGGGCCAGGGGTGAAGCCCGAGGCTGTCCCCCTCATCCAAGGGCTGCGGATGGGGGGCTGATAGCCTTGTGTCAAAGGAAAGAATATTGTTTTTTGCAGCAGAACTACAAGTCCCAGCAAGCTTCCCCCGCAAGCTGGTACTTGGAGAACCACAAGTACCAGCATGTGGGGGGGGAAATGGGCCCGCTGGTACCTGTAGTTCTACTGCAAAAAAATACCCAAATAAAAACAGTACACGCACACCGTGATAGTAAAACTTTATTACATACATGCCGACACACACATACTTACCTATGTTCACACGCCGACCTCTGTCTACTTCTCCAAGTAGAATCCAAGGGGTACCTGAAAATAAAATTATACTCACCAAAATCCAGTGTAGCATCTCTCGTCTTCTTTTTTGTAATCCACGTACTTGGCAAAAAAAAGAAAACGCATTACCCGGACAACGCACTGAAAGGGGTCCCATGTTTACACATGGGACCCCTTTCCCCGAATGCTGAGACCCCCCGTGACTCCTGTCACAGAGGGTCCCTTCAGCCAATCAGGGAGCGCCACGTCGTGGCACTCTCCTGATTGGCTGTGCGCGTCTGAGCTGTCAGATGGCACATCGCACAGCCGCTCCATTATCTTCAATGGTGGGAACTTTGCAGTCAGCGGTGAGGTCACTCGCGGTCAGCGGCTGACCGCGGGTAACCTCACCGGTGACCGCAAAGTTCCCACCATTGAAGATAATGGAGCGGTATGTGCTATGCGCATCTGACAGCTCAGATGCGCAAAGCCAATCAGGAGAGTGCCACGACGTGGCGCTCCCTGATTGGCTGAAGGGACCCTCTGTGACAGGAGGGGGGTCTCAGCATTCGGGGAAAGGGGTCCCATGTGTAAACATGGAACCCCTTTAAGTCCGTGGTCCAGGTAATGCATTTTCTTTTTTTGCCAAGTACGTGGATTACAAAAAAAGAATAGGACACAGCTACACTGGATTTTGGTGAGTATAATTTTATTTACAGGTACCCCATGGATTCTACTTGGAGAAGTGGACAGAGGTCGGCGTGTGAACATAGGTAAGTATGTGTGTGTCGGCATGTATGTAATAAAGTTTTACTATAACGGTGTGCGTGTACTGTTTTTATTTGAGTATTTTTTTTTGCAGTAGAACTACAGATACCAACGGGCCCATTTCCCCCCGCATGCTGGTACTTATGGTTCTCCAAGTAGCAGCTTGCGGGGGAGGCTTGCTGGGACTTGTAGTTCTGCTGCAAAAAACAATATTCTTTTCTTTGACACAAGCTATCAGCCCCCCATCCGCAGCCCTTGGATGGGGGGGACAGCCTCGGGCTTCACCCCTGGCCCTTGAGTGGCTAGAGGGGGGGTCCCCACTCCTCCGGGGTACCCCGGCCAGGGGTGACTAGTTGGGGATTTAATGCCACGGCCGCAGGGACCAGTATAAAAGTGTCCCCCGGCTGTGGCATTATCTCTCCAGCTAGTGGAGCCCGGTGCTGGTGTTAAAAATATGGGGGACCCCTACGCTTTTTGTCCCCCGTATTTTTTGCACCAGGACCGGACGCAGAGCCCGGTGCTGGTTGTAAAAATATGGGGGATCCCCTGTCAATTTTTCCCCCGTATTATTACAACCAGGACCAGCTCAAAGAGCCCAAGGCTGGTTATGTTTAGGAGGGGGGACCACACGCATTTTTTTCGGGGGTTTTTAAACACTTTTGTGCCATCCAAAAAGTCGAATCCAGGACGCACATATCCGTCAATTGGTCCGTTTTTCGACAGCGGGACTGTCGAATCCGTTTTTTATTATATATGTCGAATTTGGGTCCCGGCGGGAGGGTATGTGACTGTCAAATTGTGTCGAATTTAAAAACGGTCGAATTCCAGCCGGAATTCGACCGCAATTGCATATATCCCATACTAACTTAAGTTTTTTTTTTCCATAACTTATTTACCTTTTTTTCATTATCATATCTCATCTATACCATAATTTTTATACTTCACCTTGTTCTCTAAGTGACCATCATTCTTAGTGTTTGTGTCATATACATACACATAGACATAGACATTAGAGCTCTACCACAGTAACCAATCTGGCTGCACTACTACAGGTCATGAACTGACAATATGTGACAATCTTCACTCTATCCCTCACAAAGATCCCAATCATTATTAGGCATCCACATGCCAAAGTCATCTTATAATCACCCTTAACATGTGCTTCGCACACATCAAAGCAAATAGAGTACAGAAAATGGAATGGTAGGAACTTGTGTCTATCGCAAGGCTGTGGGACCACATGACCCCAGAAGCCAGAGACAATGTAGACGCCACTCCAATGCATCTCTAGCTCACACACAGACCAATCTGGCAGCAGAAAGGCACTGGACATCACTGGACATTCATCACAAGTTGCAAGCAACACAAGCAGGGCCCAGCAGATGAAATACAGTACAGCTATAGACACATGGGCCTTGCACCCAGTGACCATTTGCAGGAATCCTGACCATCTAGACACCTCTCTTTACAGAAGCCTTACCAGTAAGTAAAATTTTGTTATGGGTGGGATGCTGCACCACCACCTGCAGGACATACTGTAGCAGCTTCAAGCAGGCACAGAGACTGACACTGGTAACAATGGGAGAATATACTTAGATCAAGAGCTATAGGCCCTCATTCCGAGTTGTTCACTCGCAAGCTGCTTTTAGCAGCATTGCACACGCTAAGCCACCGCCTACTGGGAGTGAATCTTAGCTTAGCAAATTTGCGAACGAAAGATTCTCAAAATTGCGAATAGAAATTTCTAAGCAGTTTCTGAGTAGCTCGACACTTACTCTGCCACTGCGATCAGTTCAGTCAGTTTCGTTCCTGGTTTGACGTCACAAACACACCCAGCGTTCACCCAGACACTCCCCCGTTTCTCCAGCCACTCCCGCGTTTTTCCCCCGGAAACGGCAGCGTTTTTTCACACACTCCCATAAAACGGCCAGTTTCCGCCCAGAAACACACACTTCCTGTCAATCACACAACGATCACCAGAACGAAGAAAAAACCTTGTAATGCTGTAAGTAAAATACCAAACTTCTTAGCAAATTTACTTGGCGCAGCCGCAGTGCGAACATTGCGCATGCGCAGTTTGCGGAAAATCGCTGCGATGCGATGAAAAAGAATGAGCAAACAACTCGAAATGAGGGCCATAGTACAGAGATTTTCCTAAGAAACTACCCCATTCCCATGCCTAGGTGGTGCCCCCACCCTCTTTTTTGAGTGGGAGTATATTGGCATTGTTACCAATACAACATCAAGATTTATCCAAGGGGTAAACCAGACAGCAAACACTGTGTATCATCTGTACTGTTAAACAATAAACTTTTCTTTACCTAAACAACATTATTAGGTTTTCTTCCTGCCAGTTAGGCTTCATGTACATGCATGTACCCATGAAAGGTACTCACCATCTGTTGTCCCCCTGCCATCTCTCTACCCTACATACCTCGATCCTGTAGTGCTGTATCACCCCCATACCACTATAAGATCTCTACTGAACATGTGCAGAGCCATCTTGGAACTCTGTTACAAACTGTGTAGTGTGACTCTGTGAGAAAAAAGCCTCCTGAAGTCTCCTAATTAGCTCCAGAGAGCAAAGGCACCTTCTGGAGCGCTGCCAAAATGAGGTTCAGGTCCAAAGGGGGGTCAGGAGTCATGTACAAAGGTTGGATATGGAGGACTCACTGAAGAAAGATTTTAACTCCCGGAAAAGAGACTAATTTCTTCTGGAAGAGGATAGATAAAGACAAAATTTGACCCTTTAGTAAATAGAGCTGAAGGCCTTTGTTCAGGCCATCTTGAAGAATAGACAAGAGGTGTGAGAGATGAAAACTCTAGTTGGAAGGCTCAAACATTCACACCAGTAGATATGCAACTTCTAAACCACATGATACATTCTGGAAGTCGCAGGTTTTCTGGCCTGAAGCATAGTTCGAACTACAGATCGGGAAAAACTTTTGGCCCTTAGATGTTGGATTCAAGAGCCATGCCATCAAAGCTAGATAATGTATATTTGGGTGACAGCACAGACCTTGAATGAGAAAATCTGGATGAAGAGCCAGATGGTAGGGAGCCGCGGCCAACATGCGCTGAAGGAAAGCATATCAATGCTGGTGTGGCCAGTCTAGAGCTATGAGAATGACTGGAAGAACCTGTTGTCAAATGTATTGAAGCACACGTGGAAGTAGTGCCAGAGATGCAAAGAGATACCACAGATGAAACTGCCAAGGAGCGGTCATGGCATCCACCATAGTTGCTCATGGATCTCGGGAGCGATCTTCATGTCAGGAAAGTTTTCTGTTTAAGCGAGATGCCATGACATCTATGTCAGGAGTGCCCCACATAGACACAAGAGTCTGAAACACCTCCTGATGGGATAAACTGCCCACTCCCTGGGATAAACTGTGTGTTGTAGCCTTTTTTTTCATCTGCTTTGGCAGATAGACATGACTCTTCTCAGCTGAAGTTTTTCTCATGTTGTAAAATACTATCTAAAATCAATGCCTAGTGTTGCAATTGGTAAATATTCCAATCCTTAAATCTTTATAAACATGTAAAATCTTATTGTAGGTTATATTGAATTCATAAAACTGATCATTAAATTAATAAAGTTGTGTTACAATACTTATGTTAGTCTACAACCATCTGTTAGTCCATGACCATGTCTTAGTCTGCAACCATTAATTTTACTGAAAAACTTGCTCACTTTTGAGCTGTGTATATATATATATATATATATATATAGATTAACATGGTCACAGATAGTACTAAAACAACATCCTTGCCTTCTTTACATTAATTGCCATCTTTGAAATTGCAAAGCATTATGGATATGCATCTTGTGAAAGAAATATGAATCCTTAGAACATTTATTAACTTTTTATTTGAGGAAAAAGTATTTTAATTTAGGAAACTACAATAAATTGCCTTTCCAAAAATATGTAACACTTCTATATTTAGTAAAAATGTTTGTTGTTGCAACTTTGTCCACCTTACTGTGGAAATACCCCACTGTTCTTCCTATCCCACACTGTGCTCCACATCCCCATCCACAATGTGCTCCCCATCGCACATTCTGCTCTCTATCCCACACTAAGGGGCATAGGGAGGGTGGTTGCAGTAGAGCTCGAGCTCCAGGCGCCCAAGACAGAACCTCTGCCTGGTTGCACGCAGCTTGCACGCAGCTTGCAGCCTTAGCTGTCGGTCACTGACAGCTGAGAGCCTGCGCTGCGTCAGCTCTCTAACTCCCTCCTCCACGCTCCGTGACTTGCATGTGACATCGTGACCTCACACCCATGGGCTTTATCTTTAGTGATTGTATGCGGCGCTACCAATGGACACAGCTACAGGGGGCACAGCTACAGGAGGCACAATTACTCTGGGCACAGATACAGGGGGAGCAACTACTGGCAGCAAATCTACAGGGGGCACAGCTACTGGGGGCACAGCTACAGGGGGCACAACTTCTGGGGGTTAATCTACAGGGGGCACAGCTACAGGGGGTACAGTTACAGGGGGCACATCTACTCCGGGCACAGAACAGGGGGCACATCTACTGTTGGCAAATCTACAGGGGGCACAACTACTGGTGGCAAATCTACATGGGGCACAGCTACAGGGGGCTCAACTACTGGGTCCATAACTACAAGGGGCATAACTGTGGCCATGCCCCTTCCCTATGATGCCACTCTCCTATTTATTGCAGCGCGCCTTCACCGTGCACTACGTTTGGCCTATGGGTGTGTAGGGGGGGCGCCAAAGGAAGCTTTCATCCTGGATGCCACAAGGTCTAGAACCAGCCCTGATGGCCACACCCCAAATTCAGTACAGGGGAGGGGGCTGCTGAAACAGACCTTGCTCCAGGCACCATGACACCTTGCTATACCTCTGCCCACACTGTGTGACAACAACTGTCTCCACTGGTGCCTTATTCAGTCAAAACCACATCACCATCAGAATCCTCATTGCCAACTTCCTTCCTCCTCACCTTGCGCTTATCACTGCTTTATCACTTCTTTATCCCTTCTCCAGGCTTAATACATCTGCCCCTATGTTCCCTATCCTACACTGTGCTCTCCATCTACCATTTTGCTTCCTACTCCACACTGTGCTCCCCTCCCCATCCACACTGTGCTTAAAGAGGGGTTTTTGCAATTGCACCTGAAATGATGCCCAACTTGACAATAATGGATAAAGTATGAGTATTTATTGTTTCCACCATAAAGTTAGTTAAGATATAACCTACTTAATGTGAACGTATGTATAACATAAGAAAAGGGGAGGGGGAGGGGAAGGAAAAAGTTCAAAAGTGTATAGAATAATTAAATTCTTGGGTAAAAAGGGGTTAGTTATGAGACCATAAGCTAGTTCAGTGGAGCATGGCGTCCCACCTCCTTGATTTGCACTAATTGTGTGTCGCAATGTCTTTCAAGTGAAGTTACAACACAGTCCCAGATTAACAATATGAGCTTGAAAAAGTGAAAAAATTAAAAAAATTTATAATAAAAACAGAAAGTCTGATATGTGATGAATGTCGCCCTCCAGGGGATGAATGATTCCGACAGTGATTGCAGTGGACGGGGTACCCCTAATGGATGTACGGGGGGATATGTATACAGGGAGATGGGCAATTCCTTCCCAGTGTCTGCTCCCTCTCCAATACTGTGCTTTCAATTCCCCATCCCACACTGTGCTCCCCATCCTCCATCTGCTCCCTCACTCATGGCCATGGCATTGTCCAACTGCATTTACCTACAACAATGCAAACCAGCTGGTTACTGGCACCTAGGTCTATTTTCTGTCTTCTTCACAGAATTGGAGAAAGTCCTGCACACTGGCAGCTGGCTCCTTTGAGTCTGTGATCTGCTGCTGCTGTGTTTGTCAATTTCTGATGCTTTCAGAGACGGGAGAAGCTGAGCACTGTGGTGGAGTCTGAAATACGTTCAACTGACTGCTTTGCATTTCTTGGATATTTCAGACAGTTATCTGAGGAATCATACAGTTTATCCAAAATTTGCCAGCACTCAGTAATGCAAAGTAAAACATATCCAACATGTTTGCTGACAATAGACATGTTGGTTATGTCATACTTTGTACCCCAGAGTATCCACACTCATTCTGGCTGCGGCATGGCTGCGCCGAGGTGCGGGTGCAACTTAGTTCACTGAGCTGTGGCTTCGTAGATCACCCATATTGTGCGTAATAAGATGCGCAACTGCATTCTAGTTTTGGTCACACTTGCTGTGTTTGGATTGACGCAAATACGGCAAACTGCATGCTAGATGAGCATGGCTACATATATATATATATATATATATATATATATATATATATATATATTAGAGATGTGCACCATACACTTTTCGTGTTTTGCGTTTTGGTTTTGGACCAGGATCTCCTTTCGTGTTTTGTATCTGGATTGGTTTTGCCAAAACCACCCTTTCGGGGTTTGGTTTTGGATCTGGATTTTTTTTTAAACGTAAAAAAAACAACTAAAATCACAGGCAAAATGCTATTTAACAATTATCCAAGGCACAAACCAGTTATGCAGCAAAAAGGAAAAAATGATGGGGCCACCAAACCCCTTGAAGAATACAATTGCAGAAAAAATTATCCAATCATCATGTGCTCACTGTATTCACCATAAAGCAATAGGTAAAGATATATGGAAAAAATGATACTCAAGTCCAAAACAGTCTCTGTTAGGATGTCAGATCTCTATGAAGTCACTCCTAGAGGGCGTCACATGTCTCGTCCAGTCCTCCGGTTGTTTGAATTATGTAAAAAAAAACATATTAGCAAATCATAGGGGTATATGCAATTCCGGACGAATTGCGCCTTTTTTTCGTCCGTTTTAAAATTCGACTGTACTCGACAGCAGCAGCCCTCCCGCCGGGACCATGAATTCACCATATGCAATACAAAACTCATTCGACACTCCCCTTGTCGAATAACGGACCAATCGTCGAGTAGTGGGTGTCCTGAATTCGACTTCCCGCCGTTTGCAGCCCTTTATTAGGGCTTGTTTGCTGCGTGCTCAGCAGCCATTTTGTGAACCTGCAGAGAGGTGTGTGGAGGTGCAGAGCTAGCAAATTGGTTGTTTGCTGTCGTATCGTTTGGACTCCCAGCAGGCTTTAATCCAGGACAGACAGGAGGATACCTGTTACCCCGGAGGAGAGTCGTTTTTGGAGCGATTTCTACATTTTTAGGTAAGTACCACATGTGGGTCTGGTTTTGCATGTATGTGTTTGTGTAGTGGGGGTTGCCATGAGGTGTACATGAGGTGTACATGGGGTGTTTGCGGTATGTCTTTCGGGTGTTTGGGGTATGTATATATATGTGTGCAGGTATGTGTATAGCTCCTGCTTGTATTGCTGCATTTTTTGGGGGAGTTTAGTGTTTTGGGGTAGTTTTTCACGTTTTTTTTTTTCTTAAAATGACTTTTTGGGTTATGCTTTTGCATTGGTGTACCTCCAGCATGTGCAGGGATGTTTTTTGTCTTGTTTGGGGTGATTTTAGTGCGTGTCGGTATCAATGTGGTCGACATGTGATGTCGTTTGTTTGCTAAAACATGTTTTTTTGCTCCTATTTTAGCACTGGTGTACCTCCAGCATGTGCAGGGATGCTTTTTGGCTTGTTTGGGGTGACTTGGAGCAAGTTTGTGTCGGCCATGCGGTCGACATGTCATGTTGTTTGTTTGCCAAACATGTTTTTTTGATCCTATTTTAGCACTGGTGTACCTCCAGCATGTGCAGGGATGCTTTTTGGCTTGTTTGGGGTGACTTGGAGCAAGTTTGTGTCGGCCATGCGGTCGACATATCATGTTGTTTGTTTGCCAAACATGTTTTTTGGCTCCTATTTTAGCACTGGTGTACCTCCAGCATATGCAGGGATGCTTTTTGGCTTGTTTCGGGTGACTTGGAGCAAGTTTGTGTCGGCCATGCGGTCGACATGTCATGTAGTTTGTTTGCCAAACATGTTTTTTGCTCCTATTTTAGGACTGGTGTACCTCCAGCATGTGCAGGGATGCTTTTTGGCTTGTTTAGGGTGACTTGGAGCAAGTTTGTCAGCCATGCGGTCGACATGTCATGTCGTTTGTTTGCCAAACATGTTTTTTGGATCCTATTTTAGCACTGGTGTACCTCCAGCATGTGCAGGGATGCTTTTTGGCTTGTTTGGGGTGACTATGTGTGTCAGCCATTTTGTGTGTCAGCCATTTTGTGTGTGTCAGCCATTTTGTGTGTGTGTCAGGCATTTTGTGTGTGTGTCAGCCATTTTGTGTGTGTCAGGCATTTTGTGTGTGTGTCAGGCATTTTGTGTGTGTCAGCCATTTTGTGTGTGTCAGCCATCGTTGACCTCCAGTATGTGCAGGGATGCTTGTACTGGGGTTTTGGCTTATTTGTTTGTTTGTTTTTTATGTGTATTTGGTCCTGCTTGAGAACTAGGGTCCCAGCAGCATGACGTGTGGTTGCATGTAATTTTGTAATGTGTGTTAAATTTGTAAAAATATATACTTTTTTCTTTTTACAACAGAGATGTCCAGGGACAAGAGGCCCCGATCCCCCCATTCGCCCCATCCCTCAGAAGAACTTTCCCTGCATAGCAACGAGGAGTGGGAGCCGACCCAGGAGGAGGATACGACCGACCAGGCATGCAGTGACCAGCCGCAGTCATCAAGGGACCAAATGGAGAAGTCAAAGAAAAAGAAAAAGCCTAGAAAGGTAAATACTGACAACACCTGCAGACACAATAGCATCCAACTTGACACACCCTAGTTTGCGCACTGCCATGAACACCTACAGGTATCTTTGCGCACTGCCAGGGATACTGACACTCACAGGTACATACCGATCTTAGTAAATGCATGTTTTTTTTTTAATCCCTAAAGACAAGAAGCCAGCCAGAGGAGCAGTTGGAGGAGGAAGCCTCTGGTGAAGATGCAGGACCGAAGAAGCCGCGTGGACCCAGATACACTGAGGCGGAAAACTGTGCCCTAGTGGATGGCGTCGACAGATCCTACGACGTTCTGTATGGACCAAGGGCACAGACCACAGCAGCTAAGACCAAGCGAATCATCTGGGATGCCATCGCGAGACAAGTCACTGCAGTACCTGGAAACCGCCGGAGCTCCAGAAACTGCATGAAGCGGTACAGTGATTGCCGCAGACAGACCAAGAAGAAGATGGGGATTCAGCGCCGACATGAGACAGCTACGGGAGGTGGTCCGGCTCTCAATCTGAAGTGGCTACCCTGGGAGAACGTTATTAGAAGGCGCATGAACCCTGCCATGGTCAAAGGAGTTCGCGGAGGTGTGGACTCTAGCCGTCCTGCTGGCTTTCCCGAGGAGTAAGAACCGCCCAGAAGACGGAAGAGGGCGGGAGACAAGCAGTCCAAAAGGAGGCCTGATGGTAAGAATACATTAAGATGGGCTGTTCTAAATCTTTTTTTTTTTTTTTGTATTTGCTAATGTGTTTTTTTTTTTCCACAGACACGCCTGCCCAGAGGACATCACCTGCGCGCAGGACATCGCCAGCGTGCAGACCATCACCTGCGCAGCAGGCATCGACAGCAGTGCGCGGGCCATCACCTGCGCAGCAAGCATCGGGAGCGCGCAGATTATCACCTGCATGCCACACATCGTCATCGCGCAGAAAGTCACCTGCGCGCCAGACGTTGTCAGCGTGCAGACCATCACCTGCGCGCCAGACATCAGCGCGCAGAATGTCACCTGTGCGCCAAACACCGTCGGCGACCACACCACCAGATGGGCACCAAACTACAGCTCCTGCGTGCAGGCCATCACCAGCTCATCTCTCGAGGAGCTCTGGGACTGTGACCGAAGAGCCTCAACAAGACACTACCCTTGTGGACCCATCACCCGAACTGTTTAAGTCTACAGGGTTAACGGATGAGACTTTTCTTGGGTTTGAAGACAGCCGTGCAGAAGTATCCAGCCGGACCCTTGAAAAGTCTAAAGAATTGAGGACAAGCGAAGCTCCTGGAGCAGCGGCACCTCAGGATGCAGAAGGTTTGTATTTACTTTTTGGGAGGGTGGTGGGGGGTTGCACCAGTTTTGTATAGTTTATTAACTTTATTTTTTTTTTTCTATTGCAAACAGAGGTGCCACGGACCAGCAGAGGACTTGCGTCGGGGATTGGTCCCTTCTACAGGCCGGATCTCCTACAGGATTCGTCAGAGGATGACGAGGTGGAAGTGCAGCAGCCTGCTGTTTCTACATCCCTGTGTAAGTAAATATCGAATTGTGAGCCTTCAAACAAATGTATGAATGTGTATAATAATTTCTAATTTTCTTTTCAGCTGCACAAATGCAATTGGTGGCAGACGTACAGGAAGGGCAGGATCCCTCTAATGTTCAGAGGGTACACACCCTGGCATCCCAGATTACTTCCCGCCAGGATACTTACACGAATGTCGTTGAAACCAGACTGGACGCCATTGAGAAGACAATGGAGAAGGTGGCAAACAGTCTGGTTGAAATGCAAAAGGCTCATGCCGACAGCACGGCCGAAATGCAAAAGACCAGACGAGAAGATCACAGGGAGACTATGGACAACCTTCACATTCTGGCCACATCCATCAACCGGCTGGTTGAGAACACATCATGCCTGGCACACAGCACTGACAACATGTCGGAGAGCCAACGACATTCGGCATCCAGCCAACAGATCATCGCAACCACACTGCAGATGATGTACGATAAGCTCCCAGAGCCAGCTCATCAACACGCTGGTGATCCACCACTTCCGCCATCACAAGCCACATGGACACCTCCTTCCCTTCCTCCACCACCATCCTGGTATAGATGGTCACAGCTGTACCAAGGATATACAGGGATGTACCCCACCCACCAGATGCCTCCCCCACCAACACCGGCCGCAACATCTACACCCGCACGGGCACTGAGGCCAAGTCAATACACTCCCCAGCCGCCCAGGTCATCGACGCCCCATCAGGAGGAAGATGAGGATCCGGACGGACAACCACCATAATAGTGTAGTATGTCCGAAACTTTGTCAAAAATTCGGATAGACTCTATGAATTCTTCAAATCTTGCTACTACTATATGGCAGCACCTCTGGACTTATACAGCAGATATGCAGCACCCCTTAGTTTATGCAGCAGTTAGGCAAAACCCCTGGATTTATACAGCATATGCAGCACCCATGGAGAATTACACAGCACAGCAGACAAGCAGCAGCACACCTGGACTTAAATGGCCATGGGGTAGGGCAGAGGGGCAGCACCCCTGGAATGATGTGGTAGACAAAGAAAAGACGTGCAAGTTGGAATTGTCCTTGTACCCTTCCATCCACCCTTATGTTGTATAAACAGGACATGCACACTTTAACAAACCAATCATTTCAGCCCCAGGGTCTGCCACGCAAATGTGGCTGAAATGATTGATATTTTTAGGCCCCACAAAAAAAGAAGCATTTCATCTTTCCTTGCACAAACTGGCTTTAACAGAGGCAAGATGTCATCCTCATCCTCTGATTCCTCACCCATTTAGTGTTTACATCCTCATCGAGGAATAATTCCACACTGAAGAGGTGGATTGTTTTGTATTTTGCCCAGGCATGACAATGGGCTTTTTCATCTCATGGACAACAACTGGTGCCTTATTCAAACAAACCACATCACCATCAGTATCCTCATTGTCAACTTCCTTCCTCCTCACCTTGAGCTTATCACTGCTTTATCACTTCTTTATCCCTTCTCCAGGCTTAATACATCTGCCCCTATGTTCCCTATCCTACACTGTGCTCTCCATCTTCCATTTTGCTTCCCACACCCACACTGTGCTTCCCACACCCACACAACCTACACTGTGCTCCATATCCCCAATCACACTGTGCTTCCTTCCCAGTGTCCGCTCCCTATCCTACACTGTGCTTTCAATCCCCCACCCCTCACTGTGCTCCCCATCCGTCATGGCAAGGGCTTTGTTAGGCTATACTTGCCTACAACAATGCATACCAGCAGGATAATGGCACCTAGAGCTTTCTTCTGTATTCTTCACAAACTCTGAGAAAGTATGGCACACTGGCAGCTGGCTCGTTTGAGTCTGACTGTGGTCTGTTTTTTCTGTGTCTGTTGATTTCTGAGTCGCCAGAGCTGGTAAAAGCTGATAACTGGGGTGGAGTCTGAAATACATTCAACTGTCTGCTATATACTCCTTGGATATTTAAGACAGTGATATGAGGAATCATCAGGCAGTAGCCCCCACCCCAGTGCTCAGCAGCACTAGATTATAGGCGAGGCAGATGGGGCAGTCACCCAGGGCCCCCTAAACATTAGGGGTACCCACACAGTGGCAAATATTGCCCCAACACAGCCGACTGTGCACACTAACTGCATCACAGTTACTGATGCATGAGTTTTGTTTTGAGATGGAGACAGCTTTGTCTCCATCTATACAGTGGATGGCCATAATTGATTATTGGTGTCAAATGTCCAAAAGTGCCCATCTCCATCAGAGTCCTCGATGCTGTAACAGGTAGTGTTGCATCTCGCTCGCTCTCTCTCTGACACCCGTTCTCTTGCTACCCTCTTTTATCCTTACACCCTCTCCATCTCTCCCTTATACTCTCTCTCTTGCTCCTTTCTTTCTGTCACTCTTTTTCACTCCCCTCTCTCTTGCCCCACCTCTTGCTCCCCTCTCACTTTCTTCCTCTCTCTCTTTTGCTCCTGCTTCCCTTGATAGAGAGAGGGCAATTGTAGCTATGATGCTGTAGACCAGTGGAGGTTCCTAAGACAACGTAAGGGGCATAGTGATGGTGAGGCGGGTGTAGGGGGCATACATTTTTTGGGTGAGGGCCACTACAACTTAGCTGCCCAAGGGCCCCCACTAGCCTTAGTCTAGCCCTAGAGTTCAACCTTTCTAGGTTCCAGTGACATTCAGACTGAACTGAAGAAAGTGGCTGATGCCAGCCGGTTTCTGAGAGTCACCTATCCTTAGGGCCAGCTCTGAATGTGTATGCAGCATACGTCTGCAGGAAGATGGCAGACTACAAGTACTTAAATCATACTGGCTCGGTGGCAAATAGCACCATGCCCACCGGCCCAGCCACCCCGTTCTGTTGCAATTGCTCTTATTAATAAGTATTGTGCATTAATATCTTGCATATTATATGTATATATATATATATATATATATATATATACATATATATATATATACATGTTCTTTAAAATTGCTTAAACAACTGTATAACACCAATATTGTTTTGTTTATTATGATATATTTTTGCCTAGGTGAAATTATATAACCACAAAATGATATCCCAATATCCACGACACATAAATACTGCTTGGGTATTCCTTTGTATGTAACTATGCTTTAATAAGATGTGAACATGGAAAAGTGGTTTATCTTAAACATCAATGATCTCTCAAAGAACTATGTTTTAAGATACTATCTAAGAATTCCCATGAGTTCCTGTCCCATGTGAAGGTACAATCAAATTTATTTGCCACACAAACACCTGTTAGTTCCATTTAGTTAGTGACCAATTCATCTATCAACACATTTTCAACAAAAAATTGCAAGATTCAAAGAAAATCTGTAAAATAAAATAAAAAATAACACAAGATTCCGGTGTGTTTTCCTTTACAATATATGCCATGGTGCTCACTGAATCTTTGAGAAAATATTGCCAAAATAAAAGTGATAATAAAACATGTTTTAAGCCTAGAAGTTAATCAGAGCATTTACCACTTACAATCTCAAGAATTTCAACAAGTCCTGTGTTAGTTTGTTCCTTCACATATAGAATTTCTCATCCAAATGCCTGATACTTGCAATGTATAGACAGTTTCTGCTGAAGCTGTAAATTACCTGGAATTGTACTGCAGTGACCACAGGGAATCCTGAGCAATCTTCATCTTCTGATGGTTGAAAACGTCCAAACAATTTGTGTACAGTAGGTGTTGTCTGCACTGCAGCAGGAATGGCTGCAGTGCAGATAGATATTCCACAGGGTAGCACCTAATATAGAGAAAATAAAACTGGATACTTTTACATAGCATTCTTACAGTATCAACATTAAAGGAACACAA
The DNA here is from genome assembly GCF_028390025.1 of Pseudophryne corroboree. NCBI lineage: Eukaryota > Metazoa > Chordata > Amphibia > Anura > Myobatrachidae > Pseudophryne > Pseudophryne corroboree. Next base: position 297,961,156 of record NC_086450.1, on the reverse strand, counting down.
TGCAGAAATATTACTTATTTATAAAGCACTATATGGACAACTCTGACATGTCACTTATATGTATGTTAATGCATGTGGTTATACAAAGAAATAATTCACATTTCTTATTTTTTCATATACTTTGTTAATTAATACATCTGTATGCTTTTATACATTTTTAATAAAAATTAGTTTCACTTAGAAATAGGTAATATTTATGTAAAAGAGTTCCAAATGTGCTATGCCAGAAATAAAAATGATGACAGTCAATAAGTAAACATATATGTGAAAAAGGGCAAAAAGGTGATGATATAGTGTTGCTGTACTGTATATCATCATCTGCTCTACTGAACCCTGTTGGCAACTTAAAAAAACCAACAATAACAAAATAACAGAATTTGCTTCTTTACATTAACAAGCCACTATGCAAAGTGATGCAAAAATGGGTGTATCGGTTATCAGTCAAACAATACATGGGGGGTCATTCTGACACAATCGCTTGCTGCAGTTTATCGCAGCGATCGGGTCGGAACTGCGCATGGTAGCCATCATTGCCTAGCGATCACCTCTAAGGCAGAGGTGGTCGCTGGGTGGGAGGGGGCTGGACGGCGGCGTTAAGACGCCGTTTAGGGCGGCGCGGTCGCCCATCGCAGGCGTGGCCGGACCATTGGGGGGGCAGGCTGCGGCGGCTGCATGACATCACATGCAGCCGCTGCAACCCGGGGCAGCGAAGAGGTTCTCCCAGCCAGCCACAGGAGCTGCGCTGGCTGGGAGTAACTCCTGAGATGCAAAAGCATTGCCACTGTGTGATGCTTTTGCATTTCTGCAGGGGGGGGGGGGGGGCGGCACTGACATGCGGGGCAGACTAGCCCTGTGCTGGGCATCCCCCCCCACATGTCTGAGTGCCCTGATCGTAGCTGTGCTAAATTTAGCACAGCTACGATCAACTCGGAATGACCCCCATGATACCTATGATAAGTTTTATAACTTCTATTATACAGAAGCTTTGTGGAAAGAATGTATGTAAAAATGCTTTGAGACTTCAAAAACAGCCTTTTACAAAAGGTGACACATTGTTTATACATTCAATAGACATGATTGAGCTACTGGTGCACTACCACAAGTATCCGATGGATCACTTGTACTATACTGGCACATCTCTGATTGGTTTAGCTGTGAATAAATCATTTTTAGTAATGTCAAAATAATTAACAGTTGGGAGGAAAGCAAAAAAAAAGTGCAATTTAGAACTTGGACAAAACCCGTTTTAGTGCAGGAGGTGTAAAAACATCTAAAGGGGCAGTTTTATAGAGGAGAGGGCCCATGTGAAGAATCCGATTGGACCCCCAACCCTCTCTGTCAGCACAAGAGACTCTGGCTTTGTGTCTTGTCTATGGGAACATGGTGCCCATAGGCGTGCGCAGGGGGGGTGCCTGGTGCGCACAGGCACCCCCTAATGTTCGTCACCCCCTCACACACGCCTGCTGCTGTTGCAGTGATCGGTAATCGCCAAGTGTGCTCATTTCTGTCCTGCCCGCTGCTCATGCCATCCCCGCCGCCCTGTCTTGCTGCCGGCTGGCCAGCCGGACATCCAGGATGGGTTAATCATTCATTTGCATGGGTGCAGCATCACTGACATAATCTTCCTCCTAGTTCCGCTAAACTGTGTGATGTGTCGTGATGATGTCATGCCGCGCGCATGCCCGCCCATGCTGTCTCTCATCGTGTGCCATGTCAACAACACAGCACACAGCTGAAAAGTTCAAATTCAATCAAATTCACATGGTGACAATTTGACAAACAACGACAATCAGTTGTTCAGCAGAAAGACAGAAAGAGTATTGTCACTGTGTGAGTGACAGTAAATTGCAATGACTTTAAGTAAGTAATATATATTTTGAGGGACTAGGGTATAATCTATGGTAATAAAATATACAAATTTAACATATTAAACAGATTTTTTTTATATATATATATATATATATATATATATATATATTGTGCATCAATTCTCTATATTATTTAGTTTGCATTGAGTGCCAATATGCAGTGCTAGACACGCCCAATAGGTGGTGTTAGCCACACCCAATAGGTAGTGCTAAACACACCCTTCTAAATGTGCACCCCCTAATAAAATGTGCTGCGCACACCTATGATGGTGCCCGTGCCTTGTTTCTGAGGATATCTGTACTGCGCATGCGCAAATCACCAGGTAAATGTCTGCTGCGCCATTTTCACAGTGTTTTCTGTCACTTGTGCTGACCACCGTGGGACTGCAGAAGGTTAAGTATAATTATGTGGGTGCAGAATGTGCGGTGTGGGTAGGGCCGGCAACAGGAATCTTGGGGCCCGATACGAAATAAATCTCTAGGGCCCACGCAACCCTCCTTGACCTCTCTTTTAAAGCAGAGGGTGTTATTTAAAAAAAGTATATATATATATATATATATATACTCGCAAGGAAATGGTTGGCTCTCAGGGACTATGTACAAAAAATCAACTGCAGACACAGTATACATGTATTTACATACATGTCAGTGATGACACAGTAACTGCACTCACCACAGCCAGTGTGTCGTTTTAGAGGACAGAGGTACACAGCAGTGTGGTTGCTGTCGGCTGCTGTATGGATCCTCTGACAGTGTGCCTAGTGGATGGTGTTTTTTCTCTGCTGGGTGGCCGCCTCTTCGTTGGCGGCAGCAGGGCTACAGACAGGGCAGGGGCGGTGCAGCATCATGTGATGTGATGCCCTGAGGACAGCCAGTACTGTACCAAGTGACAAGGTAGCGGTGGGGAGAGTCGGGTTGGATCACTTGGTGCAGACTGTATTTTTATTAAATTTGCGGTACTGCAGCACAGTTTTTGTGCCCTGATTGTCGGGGCCCCCTGAACCTTGGGGTACCACATGACAGTCCCCTTTGACACCCCCCCTGTCGCCGGGCCTGGGTGTGGACCCCCTGGACCAAGTAGCTTGTGTGTACCGACACCTTGCACCCATTCTAGATACGTCAATGTACATGTATATGGTGTGCTTGCTTTTGCATGTACAGTAACCAACGAATACGGGACAGCTTTAATTTTACGCTGCATTTTACAGTTCAGTAAGGATATGCCCCACCAAACATGGCTCACCATTCACTGTAATAGGATGTGATTTAGCTATAAGGCGACATTGGGGGTAATTCAGACCTGATCACTAGCTAGCGTTTTTTGCAGCACTGCGATCAGGTCAGAACTGCGCATGCGTATGCACCGCAATGCACAGGGGCATCGCACAGGTACAAAGTGGATTGTTGCTGTGTGATGGGTTTTACGAAGAATCCATATGCCCAGCCGATCGCAAGAAGATTGACAGGAAGAAGGTGTTTGTGGGTGGCAACTGACCGTTTTCAGGGAGTGTTTGGAAAAATGCAGGCGTGTCGAAGCGTTTGCAGGGTGGGTGTCTGACGTCAATTCCAGCACCTGACAGGCTGGAGTGATCGCAGCGACTGAGTAAGTCCTGGGCAACTGCTCGGCTGCACATGCATTTGCACACTTGCACAGCTAAAATACACTCCCCTGTAGGCAGCGACTATCTGATCACAGCGCTGCAAAAAACTGCTAGCGATCAGGTCTGAATTAAGTCCATTGTACAGTATAGTTTTGTTTCCTAAATGCAGTGCGAACGAGCCCCACACTTCTTAAAGGATACAAGCCCTTATCTGTATGAGTAAAAAAGACCAGGTTACGATCCTTACTGCCAGTGCTGTCAGCATATCTCATTTTCATCTTATCAACGCATTGTTTTTTTTTATCAGATGTATTATTTATTTAGTAGCAAACTACTTTTTCCCTATGCTGATCTCCCTGTTTATTGAAACGTCTGCAGAATGTACATTGCATTTTAGCTATAAAATTGGTGAATTATTTCACATCTTCTAAAAATGTTTGTGACCCATTCAATGTAAAATTTGTGACTCAATTGTACACCAAAATATGTGTTGTTTGGTGGAAATCTCTCAGTGCTCCTGCTTCTCTTGCTAGCAGCTGAATATTTTTATTCTAGTTACAGTAAACATGATTCTTGCTCTCTTGTTATATTTCACCCTCACAGTGGAACCTAGTTTATGGTTGTCAGTGTAAAAGACCATTTTGGCCCTTTTTACAAATGTTTATTACTACATCTGCCACATAGATTCATTTTTGCATTCCCTTATCAGTGTCCAGTCACTTTTGCAGCTTATAATATTTTTGTAAAATGCATTTTTTCATGTAATGTTCTTGTGTTTATTAGCAAGTGCCATTTTTTTTGTGCAAAATGCAGCAATGCATGTGCAGTATCACTGTGCAGTGTTGTATCAGCTCTCAAAACTCCTGAATATCCTGATGCAGATTTCTACTTGTGCTATTTGTTTCAATGCCTTAGCAATGTGGAGCTAGTCACTTCAATATAATATTCTAATTTAAAGTATTTTGACCTGAGGGAAAATCCTGAGTATACATTCTCTTTAAGCGTAGCTGCCTCATTCGTTCCATTCAGGTTTACATTAGATGCAAACAGCCTTTGCTGTTTTAATAGCTTATAGTCTATGAAAATATATACCCATGGCAAAATATACAAAAACAACATACATTTTTATACATTTCAGTAGCCTAGGCAACATTGCAACATTAGTGTAATAAGAGGTGTTTTATAGAGTTTTGTTTAGTTTGTTTAACACCAAAACTGCAGAAACCATGGACTGTGTCATAGAATTGTTTCTTTGTTGTTGCTATATTTTGTTACATGTACACATTAAGTGGATACAGTAGGAATGTTTTATAAGTTTTTTTATATACTTGACTGACTCTTCCTCACTGACATCTTTTTTCTTACAAATCCCATCATTTATTTTTAACAGTCTAAGCAACAAGCAATGTTTACCCAACATTCTTTACCAGCTCCTCATCTCGATCTTACAGCTCATTAAAAACATCTCCATTTATCTGCGCTGTTACAGTCCTTAACTTTGGCACCACACAAAACAAGAAAGCCAATTTTACTTTTCCCTGTGGTGTTAATTGGTAGCACATGCTGCCTGCTTCTTCATTAATTATGTCAATGTGCATGAAACTTCCATATTCATGGCGGTGAATTAACAAGGTTTCAAAATGGGACTGACAAAAAGCCAGCATCCTTCTTACTTAAGAAGCAACTAATGAAAGTGTCTTACAATAGCGATATCATAATTATTCCATGCAGGTTCACTCCCTTATGTTATTTGGATATGATTGTCAGCTTTATTGCTATCATCTTAATGTAAATACAATATGCTATTGAGTACACTGGAGAGTAAAATATCATGCCACACATCTTTCAGCAGTGTCTTCACAATGTACACATGAGAGTCTCGATTTGTGATGTATGGAAACATAGCTGGATAGCTGATTTTCACAAAGTTCACTGATCTTTTCATTGCTGGAACTGGTTACATTTCCTTTCTATAACACAAGGAAAATATGTATGTCATCTTTCAGCCAGGCACCAGATTTTTAGTTTACTACTATTTCAAAAATAAACTGTGTGCAGAAAGCAAAGTCTGGTAAAACAGTGACACCTAGCTTTTTAGTTTGCTATCTTGCAAATGAAATAAAGAGCAAATATCTATTAATACATCAGAAGTTTTATGTACAACAGCCTTCTGTTAATAACATTTACTCACTGTAGATTCATTTATGCTAAAACCTTTCTTTATATTTCGGCTGCTAAAGTGTTACTTAATATTACACAATGTTTCCCAAACACTATAAAGGACCTCATTTAGATTTAGGATCAGGGCAAAAAATAAAAAAATAAAAAATTGCTCCTGTTGAATGTTGCTTTGTAAAGGGGGCAAATGCATTAATTGATGTATTTTTGCATGTCAGGACAATAGGGTCTGATTTGGCATATACAGGTTGAGTATCCCATATCCAAATATTCCGAAATACGGAATATTCCGAAATACAGACTTTTTTGAGTGAGAGTGAGATAGTGAAACCTTTGTTTTCTGATGGCTCAATGTACACAAATTTTGTTTAATACACAAAGTTATTCAAAATATTGTATTAAATGACCTTCAGGCTGTGTGTATAAGGTGTATATGAAACATAAATGAATTGTGTGAATGTAGACACACTTTGTTTAATGCACAAAGTTATTAAAAATATTGGATAAAATTACCTTCAGGCTGTGTGTATAAGGTGTATATGTAACATAAATGCATTCTGTGCTTAGACTTAGGTCCCTTCACCTTGATATCTCATTATGGTATGCAATTATTCCAAAATACGGAAAAATCCCATATCCAAAATACCTCTGGTCCCAAGCATTTTGGATAAGGGATACTCAACCTGTATCACACAAATACTGGACATCATTATTTTACCACTGCAAATTACAGTTGATACAGGAAGTGCTCATGCGAACTACAAATCTACTTTTGGGACAGATTCAATTAGCCGCATGTTGATTTATAGGGGTAGATTAAATTGTTTGAAAAGTCAGTTGGGTGTCTGTTTTTTCCTATCTAATAGACAATAAAAAACAGATACCCAACTGACTTTTCAAACATTTGAATTCCCCCCATATTGTCTATCCTCATGGGTAATTTCCCTAGAGCTATGCAACTATAGACCCGGGTTTATCCCACGAGCTGCCCCAAGGCAGTTAAATTTAACCTACAAGGTGAAAATAAGCTTTTTATTTTTTGCTTTGCCCCTATACATCTGAGTTAATACATCTAACTAAGTGGGTTAGGTGCAAGCCTTCTGACTTCCTGTGAGAAGGTAAAGTGAAAGAAGCTTTCACTTATCTTCACTCACCTTCTCATACGGCCAGGGGGAGCACTAATGCTGTAGTTGCACGCGTGCAAGTCATGCACGCATGCTCTGCAGCTAAAAGTATAAACCCCACTCCCTGTGTTTAGATTTTACCTCAGTGCTGAGATGGAGGACCCTGTGTCAGTGTCTGCTACAGACACTTTAGCTCTGTCCCCATCTTTCAGCAAGAGGAACAGCAGGCAGCCCTCCAAACATGGGCTGTCTGAGGCTGACATATCGGCCTCATCAGATGAGGAAATATTGTTTAAAAGGGGAAAGCTATTTAACCCTGTATGGTCGGAAGATAGCAGGAAAACTTCGGAAGAGAGAGAGGTTAATCAGGCTGCAGAGTCACCGTCCAGCATATTCCCTGAGTGATGAGAAAACATCCCTTTAAAAAGAGACACTTAAGCAATGTTTTTGCAAGAGATGCATGTTCAGTAAAAATATGTATTTTTCCGAGGTATTGCATGTAGCCAGAATACCTCGGAAGGTCTAAAAAAAGACTGGGCGGCACACCTTTCCTGCTTCTGACCGGCATTATGCGCCACTGTGTTCTCATGAGAGTACTGGTCAGCAGCCCTCGTTAACCCTTTCTCGCACATATAAAGATGACACACCTCTGTGGACAGGGAGTCACAGAAAGTAACTAGAACCTGTGCACCTTCTCTATAGTTATATAGCTACCTCCAACTGGCCCATGTAGATCTAGCAGGCAAAATGCCCCCTTCTAAATTATAAACTGCTCATTGGGCACTGAGTAAGTGCTCTTAGGTATATAACTTTGCGCAGTTAGCCTTCAGAGCAGCCCTAATTAAAGAGGATAAAATGGTTCTCCATATCCATACTGGCATCCCGGATCTCCCAGCCTTTTTTGCCCTTGATATTGATCCAGATCTCTCTTCACTCATGGGAGATAAGGCTCAGAGTGATACCAAAGATAAAATTAGGAGGAAGATACATTTCAAAGTGTCAGATGCTGCTGGAGTCTAATAGCAGGGCTACTTCAATGATTGGCCAGACGTTTGACTTTATATCTAACTTCAACAGAACTAGCCAGCTAACTAGAGCGGGCCTGACAAATCTAGCTCCATGGTCAGTAGATGTCAACCAATTTAACAGATTCAGACCTCTTTGGCCCTGACTATAGATGAAGTAAAGGCTCGTTATAAAACCTGCAAGTCCTTTGTAGACCTGAGGGGTCACCAAGCTTCGAAATGGCCATTTGACAGGAGGGTAATTCTGTCACAGCCAGCAGCTCAACCCGAGACCCACAAAGCACAACCAGAGGAGGTTTCTCTCAGACAAGAGTTACAAGAGGTGCGGTGTCTGGCAACACAAACCCCTCCAGAAAAGACAGAAAATATAGTAAGTGGCCTATACATGCTCCCTTTGCCTTGTATTTCTATAAACAATTTCAACAATAGGTTTACTGAGGCCGATTACCACAGAAAGGGTGTTATTAGAAAAAATAGAAAAAGGCCTGTCCCTTCCCCTCTACAGGTTTCCCCACCAGATATTCCCTTGCTCAAAGAATGCCAGTCCTCTATTAGACAGAGTCTTAGCTCTTGCTCTAAGTCAGGAAAAATAGTCAGCAAACACATCCAAAAGAGGCTGGATCAGCCATATTTTTTTCTGTAAAGAAACAGGATGGCTCATATAATCCAGTTCTAAATGTCAAATCCCTTTAACAGTACTTAAAACCTTGTTCTTCTATCTGCATGGAGGGTCTGGAAGATGTGCCTTTCTTGCTGGTAAAGAATGACTCCTGTATCAAAATTGACCTCAAAGAGGCCTTTCATGCAATCCAGATCCTCCCGAACCACAAGAGACTCCTCAGGTTACTGTGGAAAGATGTCCTCTACCAATGAACGGTTATGTTTTTTGTCCTGTCCAATGCCCCTTATACATTCACCTGCCTCATGAAGGCTGTAGTCAAACATCTTCATCAGAAAGGAATCCGATGTGTCATCTACTTAGACAATCTCCTGGTAGTCCACTCAGACCAGGAGATACTGTGGGCTCACACGGGATTCATTTTGTCACTTCCTCAAAATCTAGGATTTGCCATAAACCTCGACAAATCAATACAGACACCTTGTCAGTCAATTTTTTTTCTGGGGTTCCTCATAGATTCACCTTTTTTCTCTATAGCAGTTCCCCCAGACAAATGGATTGAAGTTCAGAAGTTTATAACCCAGACTCTCCACCATTAATTTAGCTTGAGGGACATAGCCAGAGTCATAGGGAAGATGATGACTTTGGATCCAGGGTTTCCTCATGCCCCTCTCATTTAGAGACATTCCCAAAACCTTCTGTCATCTCTCCTCCAGGAGGGGTTCATCTGATCAGGCAAGATTTGCTTACCCCCTATGGGGCACAGGGTTATTCTCAGTTGGAAATACCTTTCTCTGCGTTCCCCTAGACCCCTTATTCACCCTCCCCCAGATCTCATTATCATCTCCCATGCTTCCCTTACCAGCTGGATAGCTTTCACAAAAGACAAGGCATTAAGAGGAAAGTGGCCTGCTCGGGAGTCGACAGCCATATCCATCTCTTGGAATTGAGAGCTGACAGACTAGCCCTGTCTTCTTTGGTTCCCCAAGTGCTCGGGATATCTCCATGCATCTATACCTAGACAACAGGGCTGCAGTTTCCTATCTCAACAGAATGGGAGGCACTTGGTCTCTCATCCTGTGTCAAGAGGCAGTAGTTGCTGTAGTGATTAATACTCCTGTCTTCTACATACATTCCAGGAGAAATGAATGAGCTGGCCGACTCCCTCTCCAGAAAGAGACTCACATTAGACACTGCACAAGTCCAAGGCAAGAAGTTTTTTACAGCATATCAAAAACATTTGGAAAGCCACAGATACAGATGGAGCCACGCTAATCATGGCTCTGTGCCTGGATGCACCCAGGCGCCCATATCGCTGCATCTGGGGTGCGCGCATGTCCGTGATGTGCACACACCCCATTCACCTGAATGGGAATGTCTCTGTGCACTCGCAGTGGGGCTAGGGGACAGATTGCCTTGTCACGCCGGGTGTGCACATATGCAATGGAGCTGTACTAGATGAGTGTGGCTCCATCTGTATAACTGTTTGCGACCCCAACAAATGCACAGGTTCCCACATTCATGTACAAAAGTTGGACTTAGGGGGCCTCTCGAATGGATGCAGTGTCATTTCCGTGGACCGATCTTCTCCTTTCATATGCCTTTCCACCTCTGGCCATACTTCTAAAGGTTGCCCACAAAATAAAAGTGACAGGCTGCCTCAGCTCATCCTAGTGTACCTATTTTGGCTTTCCAGAATTTGGTTCACTTAGATCGCCCATATCCGCAAGGAACCCAAACTTCCCTGGAATTGCTTCCAGGGGACACTGGACTTACTGCAGGAACTTCCACAATACATGGACATTACTCAGCTGTTTACCAACAATAACCTCTCTGCTTCTTCCATAGCATCAATAAATGCTTCCCTTTTGCCGAGAACAAGATCGAGACACCAGTCCACTCTAGGCGAATTTATATCCTGGTGGGCAACACAACCTCCATCTACCAGTCCCTTCTCTGAGCTCAACTTAGCTATTGATTTCTTTGCCACTAAGTTTGAGGCAGGGTTAGCTTCCATCATAATATGCTCCTATGATTCTGATCTATATCTTTTCAGTTCGAGATTTGCAGAGAACAAACTTTAATTTAGGTTGCTTAAATGGAGGTTCCTGTCCTGGCCTTCATGCCCATGTTACTCTTCTATGTGGGATATTAATCTTTTTAAAATTTCCTAGACACTATTCCTTCCAATGGTGACATTTTCTGTCTTTCAAAAAAGCTAGCTTAGTAACCCTAATGATGTTATGGTATACTTATCGGGCAATACCAATTATAAAATGTGCATATTTAAAAAAATAAATAGAAACACCTCTGGAATAATTAGTATGCAGTTCCCATAAGATAATCTGCAATTATCAGTTAGTATATCAAATACAATAGAGAATAGAGAGCGTAATTAAGAAATAATAGTTAATGAGTATTACATTTATTTAAATATTCAAGATAAAACACATCACATAATAACAAGAATATATTGATATAATTAGATTATATTGGTGATAAAGAATGAACATAGGGTGCAGTCCCACTAGTATTTGAGATAAAATGTATTTAAATGGAATACGTTTCCAGCTGTCCAGCTTATCATGAAAATCACAGATAAGCAGTTCCGTAGATAATAAAATTCAAAGGGCTCAGCATAGAGCGTCAAGCACTATATTTATACCTCTCACCGGAGAAGGTGCTCTCACCGCTGTTATCCAGAGCTTTCCATTATAGTGGAGACCCACGTGTTTATTTAACTGTCAGAGTCCAGTATTTCGGCACACACTTTCGTAGGTATGGCATCCCCAGTGCTCAACTGAGGTCCACGGTGCGGGTGCAGAGGTAAGGCGCCGCTCTCAGAGTTTTAGACAGGAGCCATGTAGCAAGTGGGAACTTAGCTGTGATGATTGATCTGTAAACTAAATAGTAGCATTCTGCAATCATTCAGGAAGTCCTTGACACGCTTCTCCACCACTGTGGACAAGCGGTTTCATCAGAAGGATATTTTGGATGTCCAGGGTGTCAAATATTTAAACAAGAGTCATCCAATGAGTTTGAAGTCTCTATTAGTTGCCAGGTGGAATTGATTAAAGATACAAAGTACCTATGTACATCCACTTAGCCGGATGTTGGTTAGCAATTCCCAATTCCACAATCAGTCTTAATTCAATCAATGAAAACATATTAAAAGAGGAATACATACTAAGTAGACAGTATAAGATATATGAATATATATAAAGAGATAGAAACATAGAATTTGATGTCAGATAAGAACCACTTGGCCCATCTAGTCTGCCCCTTTTTTATTTGTTTACCATATTTTTTTATCTCAAACTTTATTTGATCCTCATTTCTTTGTAAGGATATCCTTATGTCTATCCCATGCATGTTTAAATTGCTCTACTGTCTTAGCCTCTATTACCTCTGATGGGAGGCTGTTCCACATGTCCACTACCCTTTCTGTGAAGTAATTTTTCCTCAAATTTCCTCTGAACCTCCCCGCCTCCAGTCTCAGTGCATGTCCTCATGTCCCATTGCTTCTCTTCAATTGGAGAATGTTCCCCTCCTGGACTTAGTTAAAAACTTTGATATATTTGAAAGTTTCTATCATTCCCTCCTTTCCCTTCTCTGTTCCAAACTATACATATCGAGATTTCTTAGTCTTTCTAGGTATGTTTTGTGATGTAGGCCATGCACCATTTCAGTTGCCCTTCTTTGTACAATCTGTAATGTATTAATATCCTTTTGAAGATATGGCCTCCAGAATTGAACACAGTATTTTAGATGAGGCCGTACCAATGACCTATACAGTGGCATTATTACTTCTTTCTTTCTGTTGCTGATTCCTCTCCCAATGCAGCCAAGCATCTGATTAGCCTTTCTCATTTCTTTGTTACATTGCTTACCTGCCTTTAAGTCACCTGAAATAGTGACGCCTAGAAGCCTTTCCTCCTCAGTAGTTTCTAGTATAGTGCCATTAATACTATATTTAGCCTTTGGATTTTTGAGACCCAAGTGCATGATTTTACATTTTTTGGCATTAAACTGTATTTGCCACACTCTTGACCATTCCTCTAGTCTACCTAGATCCTCAATCATTTGTTTTACCCCACCTGGTGTGTCTACCATTTTGCATACCTTTGTGTCATCTGCAAAAAGGTAGACTTTCCCTTTAATGCCATTTGCAATGTCACCAATAAAGATATTAAAAAGCACTGGTCCAAGAACAGATCCCTGGGGTACTCCACTGGTAACATTTCCCTCCTGTGAATGCACTCCATTTACCACAACTCTCTGTTTTCTATCCTGCAACCAAGATTTTATCCATTCAATAATCCTAGTATCCAATCTCAAGCTTTCAAGTTTAATTAGCTGTCTGCGATGTGGAACAGTGTCAAAAGCCTTACTAAATTTTAGATAAGCTATATCCACGGCTCCAACTTTATCCATCACTTTAGTCACACAGTCAAAAACGTAAATAAGATTTGTTTGACATGTTCTCCCCCAGTGAATCCATGCTGTTTGGGATCCTGTAAATTGCTTTATTTTGAGAGTGTTTCCATCAATTTCTCTACTACTGATGTAATACTCACTGGACTGTAGTTTGCCTCGTCCTTGCTTCCACGTTTGTGCAGTGGGACTACATTCGGTCTTTTACAGTCCTCTGGAATTACTCCTGTAGCTAACGACTGGTTGAATAATAATGTCAATGGTGCTACCAGCACCTTTTTAAGTTCTTTTAGTATCCTTGGATGTATCCCATCTGGCCCCATAGATTTGTCCACTTTCAGCTTTGAGAGTTCTGTTCTCCACTATAAATGTACTTGTTTCATTTTCCTGAATATCCCTGCAACTTTACTGTGAATACTGGGCAAAAATTATTATTAAGATGATCTGCTATTACATTTTCTCCCTCAACAAGACTCCCAGTCTCTGTCTTTAGTTTTATAATTCTGCCTTTTGTTTTTCTCCTTTCGCTTATATACCTAAAAGTTTTTTCCCCTTTACCCACTGACTAGGCCATTTTCTCCTCAGCTTGTGCCTTTGCACATCTGATTACCTTCTTAGTTTCCTTCTGTCTAAAAATATATATCTCTTTGTCTTCATTATTGTATGTCTGCTTATATTTCATAAACGTAATCCTTTTTGCTTTCACAATACTTGCTACTTCATTTGTAAACCACACTGGCTTCCTTTAACTTGTGTTTTTCCTAACACTTTTGATACAAAAGTCTGTTGCCTTTAATATTGCACTTTTTAATGTTTCCCGCCTCTCCTGCACTGCTTCCAAGTTCCGCAACTCTGCCAAATAATCACTTTCACATTTTCCCATCCCTACAAAATCAGCCTTCCTAAAATCCAGTACTTTGTTTTTGTATTAGGTGAGTCAGTCTCTGTCTTTATGCTGAACCATACTGCTTAATGATCCCTGAATCCCAGGTTTTCACCCACATTTACGTCCAATATTCTGTATCCATTTGTAAGTATTAGGTCTAATATTGCATTTTTCCAAGTGGGCTCCCTCACCAATTGGTGGAGGGATGTTCCCAGAAGGGAATTTAAAATGCCCCTACTTCTAGTGGAACTAGAAAAAGACACCTCCCAGTTTACATCAGGAAGATTAAAGTCTCCCATGATTATTAACTCTCTTTTTAATGCCATTTTAGTTATGTCCTGCAATAGGTTTTTGTCCAGTTCCTCTTCCTGCCCTGGTGGCCTGTATATCACGCCAATATGAATAATAGACTTCTCCCCTGTTTCTATGGTCACCCAAAGGGCCTCAGGTTTTTTTCCAATGCTTTGTATTAAGGTAGTATTTATGTTTTTTTACATACATTACTACCCCTCCTCCGATTTTTCCATTTCTGTCCTTCCAGCATAAAGTATATCCCGGTATAGATATGTCCCAGTCATGATTTTCATTGCATCATGACTCTGTAATTGCCATAATATCTAGATCATCCCTTGTCATTATTGCAATTAGTTCTGGTATTTTATTTCCTAAACTCCTAGCGTTTGCACACATACAGATGTATCCACCGTTATCTTGAGTAGTTTTCTGTGCCTAGTCACAAAATGACTTATTAGCATAAACCCTTCAGCTATTGTTCTCAACTGCAATACAATACAGAGAACAATACAGCAGGGGATTAAGTCATTACAGCAGGGGATTAAGTCTGACTGGCCAGTCACAGTTAATCCTATTAACCGTCAAGATAAATGTGGATACATCTGTAGCTCTTAGAATTTTGTTTGTGCTTCTTCTGTTCCTAGCTATGTTCTCTCTGCCTATGTTTATTTGGTATTGATCTGAATTATTTTCTGTTGCTGTGGATATGTTTCCTATTCTCTTTGCCTGCAGATACAAAACCTCTGTGTTGGGGGAGCCGATTGCTTTATCCCTATTTGGTTCACTGCCTCCCTCTGTAAGTTTAAATAGTTCTTAATGAAACATCCTTACTGTTAAGTTAGTATTCTTGTTCCCCTTGAAGATGGATGCAGGCCATTACTTTTGTATAAATTCCTATCTTGCCAGATGGTGTGACTATGGCCTATAAATCCAAATCTCTCCTCATTGCACCATTTTCTTAGCCAAACATTGAAATTTCTGATGCAATGAGTTCTGTCTTCCCCTCTGTGTACTGGCAATACTTCTGAAAAAGTCACAGTGGTTGCCAAATGCTTCGGAGCAGTCCCTAACTTCCTAAATTCATCTTTTATGGCCATGAGTTCAGGATTAGCCAGCATTTGTCCCTAAATGGAAAATTACATCCACCTCCCCATCTTTTCTTGTTGCCTTCACAATTCTTAGCATGCGCTCTTTATAACTTGGAGCTGTGGCTCCAGGTTAGCACCTTACTTGTTTCTCTACTTCATTTTCATTTCCCAGATGTATTCCTCTAATAAAGGAATCTCCCATGAGAAGTGCAGTCCTTTTTGGATATGCAATTTTCATGTTCCTTTTCCTGTTCTTATAGTTAGTAGAAGTCCCTATAGCCTCCCGTTCTATAGTGTCTCTATTAGTTGTATATTCTAGCCCTGCAAGAGTAGCATATGAGTTTTGCTGTGTCACAGCTTGAGGGAGGTATATGCGTCCCTCTGGAAATCTCTGCCCATGAGAGCCAACAGTAGTCCAGGTAGTATGCCTTCTGATTGCTCTCTGGGGCAGTGGAGGCTTCAAAGACACAGACATCCTACGAATCTCAGCGTGTAGTTTAGCTTTCCCCTCTTTCAGCAAAGAAAACTGCTCACAGATTGGACAGCAGCTGAGTCTCCACAATGCCTCTTTCCAAACAAATGCATTACATCCATTGCACTGCACTAGCCCAAACATTGTATCAGATGTTAATGGTATTGCAAATATTTGTGTTCTTGTTTGTGTATTATAAAAGTCACCTCTTTCTGTATTCTAACTCACCTGCTACTGTTTGAAATTCACAAGTCACTTAAAAATCCAAGCTTCACTTTAGAATGCAAGCGTCTCATAATGAGCAAACAGTTCCTACCAGCTCCCACCCTACCTTGCTAGGTCTGTATCCTCTCAGGTTCAGTTATTGTTATACCTGATTTCTCCTTTGATCTTAGGCACTTCAAGAGTCCAAAAGAAGCAGCAGGTGCAGCCACGTACAGAACAGAAAGGACTTCAGTTCTCCCTTTTGTAGTTTTCCAAGTTTGCCTGAGTTGACGTCCATGACCAGCTACAAGGCAACATGACAGTGACTTTCCTTTACTAGTTTCTAAGCAACTCTGCATTTATCTTCCGGTTGAGGATTCTTTAAATCTTTTCATTTTCTGTTTTGAATGTTCTAGTAAACATTGTTCCTTCTGCAACTAATGGTCCTAACTCCGTTCTATGTATGCTATAATGAATTGTGGAGACTTCATTACCCTTTTACTTCTCTCTTGTTCTAATTCGGATTCTCACCTCTAAGCTTCTGTAAAATCTGAACACAGGGGGAGGGGCTTAGCATTTTAGCTGCAGCATACACAGGTGACCAACACACACACACCAATGGCATCGGCACTCACTGCTCCCCCAGGTGTGTGAGAAGGTAAGTGAAAGCTTCTTTCACTTACCTTTTTTCAGCGGAAGTCAGGAGGTTTGCACCTAACCCACCAGCTGTTGCTAGGTGGCAAAGTGATTCCCTTGAACAAAGAGAGTTTGCAAATAATAGATTGCTGCAAACTACAGCAGTGAGTCTGCTCTAGTGTAGTGGTAAATAATGCTATATTATTGCATATACCCACTAATTTGAATTTGGTATACATAAAATGTGATGCACTTTTTTTTGTTTAATATTTGTGGAAAAAGTACAATATACTGTAATGATTAAAAAGTAGAGTATTTTATTTATTTGGATTGCACACTTGGCATATTCAAACATCTTTGCACTATCAACTGTGATGACTTTAATAACAATTTACCTATAACAAAAATGTCCACATTGTAGTGATTTTACCCCTTCTCTGCTGGGGATTTTGTGATCCCTTTGCTGACCCCATTTTGGTGCTTTTTGAGTAGTTCATGTTCCAACATCATTCACAGTAATAATATATATTTTTTATGTTTTTTTACGTTTCAGAAAGTAATATTAGTTTGCTTAATCCCACTGACATGGAAAATAAAGTCATCCCCAAATGGCAAATAAATGTGTTTTTGTTGACATTGCAAGTAAAATAAAATACTGCTTTTATAAGCAGAAATCTTTATATAGACTTTTAGAATAAAATCTGCAATAAAAATAATGTTTTTTTTCTTATTAGATTTAATGAAATGCATAAAATATTTAAAACTAATACATTAATATGTAAAAAAAAATAGACAACCAAAGGTATCAAATGATGGTAGCACTGAGATTTTTGAAATCAGGTAGGGGTAACAGAAATTAGAATCCCACATCTTTAAATTTCTTAGTGTTTTATGTAGTATAGTGTGTTATTGTCTAGTGATGACCAGACAACTAACAAGGATTTACACATTTTCACACTTGTGGGCAAACTAATTTTCAGAGGGGGTAATTCCAAGTTGATCGCAGCAGGATTTTTGTTAGCAATTGGGCAAAACCATGTGCACTGCAGGGGAGGCAGATATAACATGTGCAGAGAGAGATAGATTTGGGTTAGGTGTGTTCAATCTGCAATCTAATTTGAAGTGTAAAATAAAGCAGCCAGTATTTACCCTGCACAGAAACAAAATAACCCACCCAAATCTAACTCTCTCTGCACATGTTATATCTGCCTCCCCTGCAGTGCACATGGTTTTGCCCAATTGCTAAAAAAAATCCTGCTGCGATCAACTTGGAATTACCCCCAGAGTTTTCCCCAATGTGTGTAGGTGCCAGAATGTACAACATCTTTGATCCCCTAGCTTTAATAGTATTTCAGGATTGCACTGCACTATTGTCTGGTAATCAAGGGTAATCAGCAGGATATTTTCTGCCATTCCTAGACTACATAGTGATTTCTTTATTGTAGGGGGTTCTTGTCAGATTGATCACCAGACTGCTCATTTTGTAGTGACTGAAAGGAGGTGGTTCTGTGTGATGATGTCATCAATCCCTACCTCTTTTATTGGCTCTCAGTAGCAGTAGCTGCTAGTATGCGCCTTACCTTCATCTCTGGAGTGCTAATGCTGAGTAGAATTCATCATCAACATGTTAATGTATATGCGGAAGGGTTAATAAGCAGTGTTAAACCATATGATTCCTACTACTAAATCTGATAAGGGCCTCATGTAGAGTTAGGTGCAAAGTAATAAAAGGAGCAAATGTGCTGACTAATATACCATGTTGCACTGCAAGTGGTGCAAATGCATATATTTTTCAGATATGTAGAATAGTTGATTCTATAAACTACAACTGACTTCATCTGTTTAGTCAATCTGTATAAAACATTTTTGGAAGCACTGTAGATGTCTTCCTTCATTATATGTATTTAACATATACAGTAGGCACCTACAGTATAACAATTTTTCTATTCTTATAAAAGTGAGAGAGGTGAGTTTGAATGTGAGAAATAATATGCACAGGAGAAGAAAAAATAAACTCTCTTTGTGGGGCAGTATTAAAGAATATACAGTTAAAAAACAAATGAAATGTATTACTATGCATTAAAAGCTATACACAACATAACAATAGCTCTTAAAGGAGTATACACACTAGCCAGACAGGTGAAACAATTCGTTGGACACACTGGGTTTCATGCTGAGTGTACAGCTAAAGATTACCCTACTCAGGCCTGCAGAACAGATGGTGCTACACTCTATCTCCAATTCAGGTATTCTGTCTTAACTTATTCCCTGTACTCTCATCAACAAGACTTTCCACATGCTGCAAGCAGCACAGAAGCTGACACAGATACAGGATGGTATGCAGTTAATTATACATTTAGCATTCAGTGCCTGCACCATGAGTACAATTTCATCCCCTCTTCCTTTGCATGACTGTAGTGAAGCAAGAGGATGGAACAGCAGATGTTTGGGAATAGGGCTCTGTTTTATTTCCCACCCTTCCAGACTTTTAGATATTTTTTTCAACTCTAATCCATGGCATACAGGGGCCAGCTGCATTCATTCCTTATTCTATGTCGGTGACAGATATGGAACAGCAGTTAGAGGATACCTGTCCTGTGGAGCCTTTTCCCACTTTACTTCTTTCCATACTGAGAGAGATTAACCAAATGAGATTGCTTACATGATGATATTGTATATTGGAATATAGAAATTATCTTCGTAGTCTTAGTACACTACAGTGTGATTGGTGCTATTTTACAGATTATGCAGATTATGGAAGGCTTTATACAGTATGTGTTACTTATATTTTCACTACTAATATACTGATCCATATATGATAGTGAGTAGGTGTTAATTTAAAATAGTCTTGTGCCTAAATATTATGGACTAATTGATACATATTACAAGACATTTTCAATAGAGGATTGTTATGTATAGCATAGTTATATCCTTTAGCCTGATTCATGCATAAGAGAATAACTGCATACCGGTTCTAGTTAGAAAACATTGTATAGCAATGTGATTCTTCATTTTTCTGTGTGACAAATGAATAATGACAAATCAAATAAATATTTTGCTGTGACACAGAAGCTTTTATTTCTGTTATATCAGTTGGAGGATTGTCTAGGTGGGCTCCACCTCCCCCTCAACCTTCACAAGTTCTAACCCTCCCTCACCCTCACAACCCTTGGGTGATTCTCCTCCACCTGACGACTCTGCTTAGTCGACACAACAGATTCTGCTTACCATATTGACATCAGAACAAATAGTTACTGACAAAATTGGTCAGGTACAAGCTGATATTTCCCCATGATATGCAGAAGATTCATGAATGGGTGAGAGAAGCAGAACATCGCATTTCTGACCTAGAAGACATGACTAATCCTGTTAAAGCTACGGTTACTGATCTGACTACTCAAATGTCAGCAGTTAAAGCAAAATTATCTGATATTGAAGGGAGACTCCGATGGAACAAGGTCCATTTTGTTTGTTTCCCAGAGGGAGCAGAGGGCTCAGCAACTGAAAAGTTCTTGGAACAATGGCTGCTTCAACTGTTTCGACGTGACAACTTTAGTCCCAATTTTACTGTGGAGAGGGCACATTGTTTACCTGCCCATCTTCCGGGCTCGCTTGCACGTACTTGTATAGCTCGTTTCTTACACTATAAAGACTGCAATGCAGTATAGGGGCTGGCTCGCCTACAGGGCCCTCAGAAATTTGACAACCAACTAATTTTAGTTTATCCGGATTTTGCCGTGGAAGTTCAGAAAACACGCACCCAGTTTCTTCAAGTTAAGAGGAAACTTTGTGACTGCCAAATGCAATACTCCATGCTTTTTCTGGCTTGTTTGCTGGTTGTACATGATGGTTCTACCCACTTTTTCAATACTCTGCAAGAAGCTGAAGCTTGGCTAGACCGCAGACCTTGTGTTCCGAACTGATGTTGGCTGTTTGTGTATTTTTTATTTGTAGCCCGTAGCATTCTCCGCTGTTTCTCTTTACTGTGTTTTTTTGTTTTATATGCTGGTAGGTTTCTTATTACTATTTTGTAATGTTTTGTTCACTATGTATGGGAATTATATTTGTCCTAGGAGCTAATTACTAGGATATAGTTTTTATAGAGGTGCTTTTTGCCTCTATACCCCTGGGTTATTTCTAATTTTTCCGTGTTAGTTAGGTTGTTGTAGTGGTCCAAGTGTATCTAAGTTCTCATGGATATGCAGGGTGGGGGGGGGGGTTGGGTTGTTTTTTTTCTGTATATGTGCTTGTGATAATGTGTTTTCTCTTTTACTTCTTGCTTTAATATTGTGGTTTTTGGTCCCTTACTCATGTGGTTATTTTACTATACAACGGAGGCCTGGAGATTTGCAGGGTCTGACCCCTTTTCATTTGCTCCTACATGTTTCTGGTCTTTTTTTGATAAATGTCTCAGGTGTATTATATATCTGATTTTCTTTTCTGCTTCTCTGCTTCTCTGCTTACTCCGCTTCTTCTTTCTCTCCATCTATCACTCTTTTTTTACTCTCATGGCTGTTGGGGCTGAGGGATTCCGTATACTCGGCTAGAATGTGCAGGCCTTAAATGACAGCATTAAGCACGCTCTAGTCCTCTTGCAGGTAAAAAAATATAGAGTAGATATTGTATGCATTTCCAAAACCCATCTTACTGATACTAGAACTTTGGCGCTTAAGAAACCTTTGGTTGGCCACATGTATCATTCCACTTTTTCTACTATTGCTAGAGGTGTTTCTATATTGGTTAGAAAAACAGTTCATTTTCATCTTGTACATAGTCAAATTGACCAGTATGTTTTTCTAATTGCTTATGTTAATCGTATGCTTTTACATATATTAGCTATCTATGGGGGTCAATCTGAGTTTATCGCATGTAGCAACTTTTTGCTGCTCGTGCAATCAACCTGACACTGCCTATGGAGGAGTGTATTTTAGCATAGCAGGGCTGCAAATGCTTGTACAGCCCTGCTATGCTAAAAAAGTTTCAAGTTAAACAAGACCAGGGCTGCAGTTACTCACCCAGTGCGACAGATCCAGTGACGAAGGTCCTGGTCCTGACGTCAGACACCTACCCTCCAAACGCCTCGACACGCCTGTGTTGGACTCACCACACCTGGAAAATGGTTAGTTTCCACCCATAATGCCTCCCGCCTGTCCGTCTTCTTGCGATCACTGCTGCAATCACATTTCTCGCTGGCAGTGGCGTTGCCCAGCGACGATCGTCACCAAGCAATGACGTGCGTGCACAGTGCATCCGCCATGCATGCACATTTCTGACCCGTTTGCACTGCAGCGAAGAACCGCTGCGTGTGAATGGGTCGGAATGACCCACTATGTTCCCCCTCCATACAATAATGAGGTACAAAGACATGCTACAGTATGTAATTTATTGCAACTTCCCCATCTGGACCAATTCTCTGTATAGGAAACTTTTTCAATGTTTAGGATAAGGGCTTAGACAAATGGAGCGAGCTTCCTAGTCCTAGTTTTTCTTTCTCTGCTAGACCTATGCCATTTGTAAAACTGATACATGAACTTAGGCTGGTTGACATTTGGAGGTCAAGACACCCACTGCAGGTGCAATACTCATGTCACTCAGCTAGTTTTCATACATTTTCAAGAATGGATTTGGCTTTAGTCTCTCCTGATATTACCCCTAGTATAATTGATGTCCAATACTTACAGAAGGGTATTTCTGATAACTCCCCTGTGTTGATGATCATAGATACTCTTCCTATACATGGAGCCAAAATGTGGAAGTTAAATCCCTTTTGGTTAACCTTAATGAGTGATAATGTTGCATTAATTAATGAGTGGACTGACTTCGACCTTGATAATGCTTCCTGTTTAGACCCACTCCTTAAACATGAAGCCATTAAGGCCTAATTACAGGGTTCTTTTATAAAAAAGGGTGGCTAACATAAAAAATAATCTAACAGAGAGAAAGAATTACAATTGGAACATATCTGTTGTCAACGTTAAAATACTTATCTTTTAATTAGAACCCATACTGATCGTACACGCTGGGACCTGGCTAGGAAGGCTTGGACTGATCACTTGCATGGCAAATCCAAGGTCAAATTGCTTTTTTCTCAAAATGCCCTCTATTTACAGTCTGACACAGGGGATCCAGTCTCTAGGTCAACAGTAACTAGGTCGACACTATCTAGGTCGACCACTATTGGTTTACAGTAACTAGGTCGACAGGGTCTCTAGGTCAACAGGACATAAGGTCGACGTGAGTTTTTCA
Organism: Pseudophryne corroboree; assembly: GCF_028390025.1. Classification (NCBI taxonomy): domain Eukaryota; kingdom Metazoa; phylum Chordata; class Amphibia; order Anura; family Myobatrachidae; genus Pseudophryne; species Pseudophryne corroboree. The sequence continues at coordinate 297,938,481 of NC_086450.1, read as the reverse complement.
TGATTTTTTTTCTTTTTTTTTAACATTTTCAATCTTAACGGTCCACGTGGACTATGATTGGAACGATAACCTTCCCCGAAGCATGGGGAGCAAAGCTAGCCATGCGAGGGGACATGGTGCAATAATTGGGGTTCCCGGTCACTTTACGAAGACAACAACACCAAAAAAAACTCATGTCGACCTTTTGACCTGTCAACATAGACCATGTTGACCTAAAGACCCTGTCGACCTAGAGACCCTGTCTACCTAGTTACTGTTGACCAATAGTGGTCTACCTAGACACTGTTGACCTAGTTACTATCTACCTTCCATACCACACCCTGACACGGGTGGTAGTTATTTACCTTTTCTCTCTAGAGAGGACAGAGCAGGGTGATCCATACAACAGATTTGATATCCGCAAGATACATCATATTTTACTACTCCCGAAATTGCTCAGGTTTTTCAGTCCTTCTACTCCTCATGTATGCATCTAGGAAGACGTAGCACCTCATTGCAACTGCAGCAGTACCTTTCATATATTAACTTACCCCACTTACCACAACAATCTATTGACTTTTTGGAAACCAATATCACCTCTGAGTAGGTTGAGGCAGATATTGGCCCCTTCCCTAATAAAAAAGCTCCAGGGTGTGGCTGACAAGTCATGGAGTGGTAGTAAAAAAAAGTGCTACTGACAAGACAACCTCAACAATGGTTTTGGCATCCTTTGTGAAGAACCCACAATGCAGCACAATGCCCACACATTGAATGACTGTCCTTTATGGAGAACAGTTCAGCTGGTAATTCCAACACAAAAAGTGTTGTAACTTTTGAACCATAACTGCTATTTCAAATATTTTTTGCAGCAACAAACTTTTCAGCAAATTCTAATGTTGTTTGACATGTTACATGACCCCCTTTCCATTTGAAAAAACTGACTTAGATTTAAGATGGACGATTTCAAGATGGCACCCATGTTTGGTACATACCCTAAAAGATAGCCCACCTCACCCATACCTTACTGGAGTATTCAGTTTTCCCATTTCCTGCACAGTTTTTGAAACAAAAGGGTGTACTGCGACTTTTTAATCACCCTGCAGAAGTGTATAAAACCCAACCTGTTGACATTTAACAACAGCACAATGGGCATTAAATACATGCATGATTAACAGAAACATGATTAACATAGTAAAATACAAGCAATGTTAAACACTACAAGAATTGGTTTACCACTAATTTCAATTTCTGCACACAAAAATGTTATTGCTATGTGCTTATTTGTCTGAACAATTGTGTATATCATTCATTTTATACATTTCAAATGGAAAAACAGCATGTAAGTTCAAATAGACAGTTTTAGTTTAATTATTAATCATAAGGAGGAAATCTGCTAAGTGATGGTTTATTATAGCATGCATGAAATTACAAACACTTAAATTGGAAATGACCCTTTCTGGTTGGCTGTTAGGATAATAACTAGTAGATTTTTTGGGGAATATATGTGTACAGGTGGCGCTGGTATGGCAGAGTGCATGTACACACCAGTGGATGCAGTCATTGAAAAGCCTTGTTCATAACCAGAGGGGTTGTTTATTCAACAGTAATATGAAGTCTCATATGTATGAAGCGGTGCATACAGGTCATTAGCCTGTGACTAAATCAGGGTTATAGTGTGGCATACAAGTGCAACCACCAGTAACAGAATGTCAATCAACATCATAAATGTGGTAAATGCAGGGTCTCCTGAAACTAAATGGAAGATGCGCATCTCCCAATGTGACACTTTAACACAGTGACAAGATGGTACAATCTTGGTTAGGACTTTGAAGCCTCCCTGTAGGAGTCAAACATGGATCATCTACTTGCAGTCCTACAGACATTAGTTGCTGAGAAACAGACAAAATTTTGTCAATCTAGTCACTCATACTTCACATAGGCTGGTACTATACAATACATGTTTCAGATGAATTCTTCTCATTAGGCCTCTATCTTGTTATGCAGGCTGCAGTGCTGTCCACATGACTACTGCTGACACTTTCTTATGCATAAAGCAAATCATACCCATGGCTCTTTACATCATCTGTGTTTGGATTGTCAGTGGGATCAACTGTTACTGTACTTCCCATAACCTTTAATGCTTTAGTTTCATTTCCATATCAAACTTCCATGTTAATACAGTATGCAATGCTTTGTTCCATTTCTGTCTCTACTGTAACTGCACTTAACCCCACTTCCTCAAGGATCTGTCCTTGGACCTCTGATTTCTCCCTTTATATCTCCTACCTTGGAAAACTAATCAGCTCATTTGATCTTTAATACCACATCTATACTGTTAATACCCAAATTTGCCTAACCTTCCATGATTTCTCTTCCTCAGTCATTGCTATGGTCTCTTCCTACCTCTTTACTATGTTCTCCAGGATATAACAATTTATTTTTCAATTTATTTATGTCCAAGTCAAAACTCATTGTCTTTCCCCATTCTAGTGTCCCATCCTATGCCCTCTCTATATTTCTGTTGACATCTCCCTCCTGGCTGTTCACAAAGTCTGCTGCCAGGGTATCAACCTTGTCTCCACAATATCCTTCACCCCACACATTCAATCTATATCGCATTATTGCAATTTACATTTCTGAACCATCTCTAAGTTGAGGTCATCTCTCACCTCTTGTGCCACCAAAACACAACATCTCCTGCATTGACTATTGTAACCTACTCCTGTCTGCCCTCCACCTTACTCACCATTACAACGGCAGTATATTATGAATACTGTTGCCCATCTATTTTTTTTTATATTACCGCTCTGCAGCCTGCATCATTGGTTGTTCTTCCCCCTGAGAACCAAGTACACACACCTGACCCTCACTTAAAAAGCACTTAATCACTCTGCCCATTCCTACCTAGCCAACCTTATTTCTTTCCACACTTCATTGCAATACCTCCACTGAATGCCACCTCAATTCCACCCTGGTCACCTCCCTTCATGATCTCCTTCTAGATGTATCTCTTTCTACCCCCTTCTCTGGAACTCCCTTGCAAAGGCATACTTTCAACAAATCTCAAAAGTGTAAAATGTTCACTCAAAAACACACCCTTTCATTAAAGCCTACCATCCCTCCCCCTAAATTTCATTTATTTTCTCCTTCTTGGGCCAATATTTACTAATATTCGTGTTTGCGTCGGTTTGTGTAGTGTTTAAACTCGTTTTGTATCGGGTGCATTTTCATGCAACTTTTTGAATCCATATACGCCAAGTTACTAAGCATTCGAGTTTATTGTTTTCGTGTTTTCCGATGTCGATGCCAGACGTTTTTTTTTTGGCACATTTGCGGCCGTCATTGTCGTATGTGTACGTGTTTTGTTTTTTTTTTGCTGGGTTCTTTTCTAAGTTAAACGCGGCAGGGTTTTTTTTTCCCGCAGCCGCATTTTCACTTTTAGTTTAGATTTTCATCCCCGTTCGTGATTGGTTGTGTTTCAGATGGTAGGAGTGTCTGTGCGCAACCATATAAATACGCCCAAACCGTCCGCACCTCGTGGGTTTAGTTAGTGGTGAGGAGGGAGGTTGTGCAGTGGAGGTTGGTGAGTAGTTGGTTTGGTGAGGAGTTTTTTGGGCGATTTCTGAGTGTAGTATTGTGTTTGAAAGTAGTCTTGTCATACTTGTAGTCTTGTTTTTTGTAGTTTTGTCTAATTTTTGGTACAAGTATTTTTTATTTATAGTCCCTTGTCACTGTGTGTGTGTGTGTGTGTGTGTGTGTGTGTGTGTGTGTGTGTGATTTGTGCAGTGTTAGTGGAGGAGTGTGTTGTTTGTCTTTTTATTTTTCTGTGTTAAGTGTTTAGACACACAATTATGTGTGACTCAGAGGTGGGTGAGGTGGAGGGTGTGAGTGAGGGGGAGGAGGTCGGTCAGGTGGAGGAGGTGAGTGTGAGTGAGGTTAGTGAGGTGGAGGAGGTGGGTGAGGTTGCTGCAGCAGCCTCAAGTGACAGTGATAGTGGCAGTCAGAGAGCTCCGCAGCCACGCACCACTACTAAGACTGGGCGTAATGTAAAGTTTAGTTATGCAGAAAATGTGGCATTGGTGCGGGAGCTGATGAAGTATCAGCGGCAGCTATTTGGGCCTGAGTCAGCCAAGGTGCCAACACGGAGGAAGACGGTGTTGTGGGCGAAAGTAGTTGCTGCTGTAAATAGTGAGGGGGTGGTGAAGCGGACGGAGGACACGTGCCGCAAACAGTACTATGACATAAAGCGACGTGTCAAGTCCAAAATGGCCAAGGAGGCGAAGTCGGCTAGCAAAACCGGTGGTGGTCCGCCCTTTATTGCCACATATCTGGACTATGAGGAGCCCATGCGGACTATAATCCCCACCAGAAGTAGTGTCTGCAACCCATGTCCGGGATTCCGATCGCCCCAGGAAGGATGGTGAGCATGTGTATTTGCCTTAACATTCTATGACATTACTTCTGGCTTACTGTATGTTTTAAATGTGTGTCATGTGACGTTGCATATTACTCCCATCTTCAAGTGTGCGTCATCAAATACATTGTTTTGGGTCATGTTTCATCCAAAAGTCAATGTAACGTATTACTTGCTTGTATGTCATGTGGTTTTTGGACAGTACATTTTCCATGTGTAGTTTGGACTTGGTGTGTCATTGAATTGTCCCGCAATAATGTTTTCCTTTTGCACATTGTACATTTTGAAAGTTGGAATATGTTTTTTATTTCCGTTATCCATGTGCAATGTTTCCAAATCAGTGGTTGATATGTTAGAAGCTGGAGTAGTGCAAAGTGTCTTTGAAGGCAGTTACATGTGTAATTTCATTAGTACTCAATGTAATATTGTTTAAGTCAGTACCACTATTTGCTGGTTCATTTTGAGTCTGTATTTGTACACTGACACAACAACTGCAGACTTAGTTACCTTACTGTTTTTAAAAAAAAATATTTATTAGTTTTTTTTGTTGGCCTCATATTGTGGTAATGTGTGTTTGGAGTGCCACATCACAGACCTATTTCTATATTGCATCTGTAATTTTTTCCCTTTTATTAGAAAATGAAGCTGTGTGTGTTTTGACTTGTTAGTGTATGTTTTTGGAATTGTGGCCTATGTCTGTGTCCTGTATATGATTCCCTGTGTTGCACTTTTCATAGTGCATATGGCTATTGGACGATGTTTTGGGTTTGATGTTGTGCTTTTTGTGTTTAATGTCCTTATTTTTAAATTCATAATAAAACATCCATTTTTTAAAGATGTAATGTTTATAAGCATAATGGGTGGATGTATTAACAATAGCATGATTTTTTTTGGGGATTTACAGTGTTGAAAAAAAGCAGTACTGGTCGTCCTACAGTCACTCCCATCACATCTGATGATGATGACGCTGCGGAAGCAGGTAAAGTGTCCATTGTAGTATAGGTTAGGTTTGTAAATGAATGGCCATAACAAAATGTCACTTTCAATACTAGGTCCATCCAAAGAAGTCTAAAGCAGCAGAAGGCGCACTTCTGGAACACACCACAAAAAACATCTGCCAGCAAAGAAAGCAAGGTCTGATGTCCAGGGCCAACCACAGCAGGCTACCCCACCACAAAGATTATCTACTGTTTGTTCGGTGCCCCCACTCCAAATTTTGGACACACCTCCAAGACGCCAACCACACTCCCCTCATCTTGATTGTGAGTAACAAACTGTGATTACAATTAAAAATGTCAGATATTTAAAAAACCATTTACTTAAACTCATTAAGTAAATACCCATCAAAATCTGCTATACTTACCCAAGTCAGTAAAACATGAAATGGAAACCTAACAAAATGGCCTTCACAACATCCAGTAAAGATATGTATGTCCACATCAGCCATACAGTAGCACAATGTGTGGAAGATGCTGCAACAGAAACTCATGTGTAAGCTTTGCAAAAAATATGGTTGTTAGAATCATTTACACATGTGTGCTTGTCATAACATTGCCAACTGCATACAAAAACATTACTGTGTTTTGGTTGGAGACACTATAAGGCAGCACATTATGGATTACAATGTGTTTTTAGGCAGGAGTATGTCTGATGTACCATACAACTCATGTGTTTGCTTTCAGAATGAAGTAACCAGACACATTTGCCACAAACAGGCATACTGTATGTATGTATTTAAGTAATGAGTGGTGACAAGTGTTCTGGACCATTTGGGCTAGACAGCAGGCCACTAATGAAGATTGCCTGCGTAGGCAGACCCAAATGTTTGCAAGCCTACCATCTCACCTCAGACGAATCAGCAGAAATCTGAGTAGACAAAATGAAACAAACACAAGAATTGCAAATACCATGGAAATCATGCGTGCAGACATTACACATGTCATGGGCAACTTACAGCGCATAATGGAAGAACAGCACAGACAACAGCAAAGCTATATCAACATTTTAGAAAGCAATCAAATGATCAATTTATCCATGTCCAGAATTGTAGACAATCAAAATGCTGCAACACGTGAACTCAATGCCACCCTCACTAACCTCAATGAAACACTCAGATCCCTGCAGCAACAGCAAACAAGCAGCAGTTCTGGTACGACTACTCCAAATGTAATGCCAGTGTCATCACCACCAAGGCGCTCCACCAGAGCATGCCAACATGACAGTGGTAAAGGCAAAGGCCAGGACAAGCAACCACCCAAATAAACATTTAAAAAAAACACCCATTTCTTTAAAGAGAAGAGAAACAAAACACTTACCAAGTGTATGATTAACAGAATATATATAACACTTAGCTCCTTGACAATTTGTACAACATCATTAATTATAACTGGTACAAACAACAACAGGAATTTTGTACGCACATTTCTTCTTTATCATCTTTGTATTTTTTGTTAGCAGGAAACTGTTGTTTGAGCTGCACATAGATGTTAGCATGCAGAAAGCAGACCACTTGATTTTTTTATAATCATTACTCTTTCTAGATTCTAATCATTATTTGAGCCAGCAGACAGGCTAATTGGCAGCCAGGCAGATTGTCTTAAGCAGGCAGAAAGCAGACCACTTGATTTTTTTCTAATCATTACTCTTTCTAGATTCTAATCATTCTTTGAGCCAGCAGACAGACTAATTGGCAGTCAGGCAGATTGTCTTAAGCAGGCAGAAAGCAGACCACTTGATTTTTTTCTAATCATTACTCTTTCTAGATTCTAATCATTCTTTGAGCCAGCAGACAGACTAATTGGCAGCCAGCCAGATTCATCCATGACCAATACAATTTACAATGTGAATTGTAACTGTTTAACATTTCTTCTCTAGATGAATTGACAATAAAAACACAATTGAGTTGGCTAAAAGTGTCCTAATATGTTGGGGATAATATTTAGATAATTCAGTCCAAAAATGACTGACATTATTGTTGTGCCATGTTTGTGTGTGTTAAAAATAAGTAATCAGATTTAAAAACATGATGCAGAAACAACAACATTTGAAATATTTGAAAGTTGAACACAAATGTGTGTAATAATGGATATATGTTGAAAAATGTGTATTGCCTTACAAATCTACAAGTTTTGGGCTACAAACATAAGGAAATAAATTATTTTGCATGAGATGAGAGAAGTTTGTGTCCCTTTTATAGGCATCCTAATTCAGGTTAGAATGATTTGTAAGTGTCAACACATGTAAAAACGGCTGAAAAAAGCAGGTCTATTTTTTTGTCGCTTTTTTTACCGATTCGCAAAAAAATACGACTGCAATTGAGCACTCAGAAACTAACACCCAAATACGAATGAATAGTGAATTCCCGTATTCTATGAAATAACAGCCGCGTTTGACCGATGGTCTATTCATTCGTATTTCTGTACGTTGTCATTCAAACCATTACAAATAGTCCAAACACTGCCGAGATTGGTGCTTAGTGAATTCCCGGATTGGGACTTAGAAAAAAAAACACAAATCGGACAAACTCGGATTTTTAGTAAATACTGGCCTTGGTGTGTGTGCATGTGTGTGTGGTCACCAGTTTACCAATCCTCCTGCTCTGATGACTTTACTTAGGATGCAAATCTCTTGGCACGCAGTCAAATGCACCCAAACAAATATAACATCTACAATCAGAGAAAGCATAATGAATAGCAATTTGCCAAAATCACAGATTTTCTGCAATATTTGCACTGGGATTTAAAGTAGATATTTAATAACATACAAAATCGGCTAGTTTTTCCATTAAAATATTTTAGCGCTTTAAATCCTGTGGCAGAAATATGTGATTTTGACAAATCTCTATTCATTAAAATGACCCCAAAATGTATGTTTAAAAATGGCTGAACTACTGTATTACTGTATGTGTTCAGTGCTCTGAATGGTAGACTGTAGTTAGGACCATCGGCTACTGTAGCTCAATAATATACTGTATAATTGGACAGCCCCCATAAATTCAGCATGGCTTGTGCAGATAAAACACCAGTCTTTTGGCTGGGTTTAGGTGGAAACCCTGCAAGTCTGGAATGTACAGTATGAGAGCCTATGAGCTTGCAAGTGTATGTTTTCTAAACTGGCAGAAAATATGTTAGTGTTGCTGAACCTCTTAAAGTAACATTATAAGATAAACATCATAACATAAACATTAAAAATGAAGACAGAACAGACTATAATATACACATTGAAAGTCGAAGAGAGTATAAAAGACTGCACAAGCTAGTGACAAACCATAACTGTAATTAGAGAAAAGTGTGATCAGTAGTTGAACTGTATGTCACAACAAACACCATCAGTAAATAGAATCTGGAATTTTTGAGACTTACAGTTCAACAGCTGTTAAATTGGTCCATGTAAATAACATCTTTGGCAGTATGGATAGTGTAATGGTTAGCTTAACTGCCTCACAACAATGAGATCATGGGTTTGATTCCAACCATGGCCCTGTATGTAGTTTGTATATTCTCCCCATTCTTGTATGGATTTCCTCTGGGTTCACCGCTTTCTTCCCACAATCCAAAAATATAGGTAGTTTAATTGGCTCCTGAGAAAAATTAACCCTTTAGGGTAGGCTAGATAGGCTAAGTGGTTTTTATCTGCCATCAAATTCCATGTTTCTACATGTGTGACACAGGCTGGGTATTGCTGCGTGTGTAAGTCAGTATGTGGGATGTTCAACAGACAGGCGGTACAGCAGTATGTACAAGTGTATTGCAGAATGGGGTGAAGGTAATACAAAAGTTACATAATGTGTACTAAGGGCACTACAAAGTGGCATAATGTGAACTAAGACCTACACTGCTGCTTCCATGACCCCCTCCCTGTCTGGAACCCAAAGAAGAAATGTTTTGAAAAAGATGATTTGCAGTTTTTAATTTGAGTGATTTGTTAATTAGGTAATGTTTTCGTTCATATGGATTTCTTTTTATCAGGCTTGGCTATTTCAGCGTATTTGATGTGGATCTGGCTATTTCAATGTATTTTATATGGATCAGGGTTCATATAGAATTGATGTTGCTTTCTCTATATATTTAGTATAGATTCTATTTATCTGTGCGTGTGTATTGTGTGTGAATTTTCTCTCCTGTATTTCTGTAGTTGTATATATTATATAATAGATTGACATATTGTAATAATGCCCACATGCAAAGTTTGACATTTTTTTAAAACTGGTTTATGCACCAATTGATGCCATATACCCCACTGTAGCCCCACTCACATTATCCATAGCTCTGCCCATCCATGTACCCCTTCCCTCTCCCCACAGGGGCCCTGCCTATTTTGTCAGTCCCCACAATTTTTGATGGCAGCCCTGTACCTTCCTCCTTCCCCAACACTATCCTTGCTTTCAGTGCCATTTTGTTCTTGTCTCCAGTCCCATTTCAGCTATTCTGACTTTGTATGCATGCCATAAGTGCTAAACTGACTTTCACTCCCATTGACTCACCTCCACTTTTTTGTCCAGAAACAGTGAGTTCCCAAAGCCTCAACCTTAGTCTACAACCTACCAAGTTTGTCATTTTTTTGCTCTGAATTGTTCCACAGATACAGTATGACAACTTACAGTTACTGTGTCATTGACATGCCATGTTTTACTGTTAATGTTTATGCACCCTGCATGGCACTACAGAAACTTTGTAAACATAAATAATAATAATAATAATAATAAACGTGTATATATGTGTATATATATATATATATATATATATATTAAATGATCATTGTCAGAGAATGGCAAAATGTGTGACCAATAATTTTTTTTAAATACATTTACTGCATCATATGGTGGCTTATATAAATAAACAATAATACAGAAATATTAAGAATATACATTCATTATACATTTTCAAAATATGAACATTTGTAGATATTGGGGATCATAGAGTTGGTTGCATTTGACATTAAAAAGAATGTAAATTGAACTGAAGAGATGCATTTTACATTATACAGTATTTTGGGTTGTATGCATTTCGAGATGTATCCATACAGTATCTCTAAAGTTAGTGTATGCATCAGGTTTATACCAGGTTAAAACAGTACAATGACATTGGGTTTATAATAGAAAAAAACAGTAGCATAGATGTTTGTTAAATGCCATTTGATTCAGCTGTTTATAATTGGTCATAAGCCACAGACAATAGTAGGGGAAATTTAGTTCCTGATAATTACCTAATAATACTGTAACTTAAAAGGCACCATTTTGTACATTTCCAGGTCTTGGTCAAAATGTTTTGGTAAAAAATTCATTTTCATAAGGAATTTAGGGGTTGATATATTAAGCAATGAAAAGAGTGCTTCTGTAAATCTAAAAGATACTATCAATTTCAAGAAGCTGCATGGCAAAGTGGTTTTGAATCCCATATTTGTAAAAGTATTTACAGTTACTTACCATTACAAAGTTCTTTTGAAGTTATTGCACACAAAAATGACAACATACTGAAAGCTTATTTTTTTGTGACTACTGCAAATAAGAAAGAGGCAATCTCTTGGGATTTGATACTGCCCAAACATTGGGTCTACTACAGGTTGTGGCCCTCACTCACAAATCCACTCCTCCCTCATCTGTGCTGCTGTGTTGGTATGTATCTGTAGTTTCACTATTTGCACCTGCATGCGACTCAGCTGTGAATCATGGGTGCATATGCAGTGTGCGTGCACTACCGCAGGCATGCTAGCCATGGCAAATGAGTTGACAGCATTGATGAGGTGATGTAACATATGTACATGACACTCCTAATGCCAATCCTTTTATACATGAACCCAAAGCAATACAAAGTGATGGGGATTCTTTACTACAGGAGTATGATAATCTTTTTCATGACATTGGAAAACGGAAAAAATCAATTCATCGACACATTGATTACTCATTATACCAATTGCTCAAGAACATCTGCATATCAACATAAGGAAATAAGTGGATGAGGAAATACAGACTCTTGAAGACCTAGATATAATAGAAAAAGTATCTGGCCCAACACATGATAATGTTGCCATTAAAAGGGAACAACATATTACTCCTAAAATATATAGAGTCACAGATACCTGTTCATTTTGATAATTGGATTCAAATGAATGTTATCACCAACTGGATCTTGATGAAGAATCCTGACAAATAACAACATTCCCAGCTCATGTTGGGTTATGGAGATACCAATGGCTCTAATTTTGAATTATTGCATTCATTCAGTAAGCAACACAAAGCTATGTTTACGCAGATCAGCAGATTATCATCCATCTGCACATGTGCAGCATTTGCAATGCACGTGTTGGCATCTCAGTGCAATTGCATCCCGTCATGATGCAATCACACTGTGATTGGCAGGGGTAGGCGTCGGCAATGTGGGATTAACGGGCAGTGGTCCAGACAATGCAGGCATCTCCGGACCATACAGCTGATGCAGGGAAAAACATGGAGCCGATATGCCTATTTATGTAACCATGCTGCATTTGCTGGGGGGGCTACCGGTAATGTCGTAATTTTAAGTGTGATTGCAGCGCTGGGTGGGGCGTCTCATGCTGGGCAGCCTTCCTCTGTGCTGGACGGCCCCCAGAATGAGATTTTTTTCACTACCAGATTTTGCGATTTAGCAAAATCTGCAAATGAAGCTGACTAAAGGCCCATATCTGCTGCAGAAGCTTTGAAATACTATCCATCGAGTTATAAAACCAGTTCAAAATACCAAATTGCCAGATATTCTGTTTTTTGCAGCTACTTGACAGGAACTTGACACATGAATTTGATACTAAATAACGATAAATGCATCTTCTTCTACAGAAATTAACTTTATTGGTCCCATTTTTTTCTCAAGATGGGATGAGTCCTGAGCAGCAAACAATTCAGGCTGTCATGAGTATGGTGACACCTAGCAATGCAGATGAAATCAAGCCATTTCTTGAGATGTGTAACTATTGTTCCTACTGTAGTTCATTCCAAATTATGATGCTTTGACAGTCCCAAACAAGGAGGATACAAAGGTTACTGCTAAATTCTCATAGACTTCCTCTTAATCACAAGCATTTGATTCCAAAAAATTATGTCTGAAGGATTGTGTCACAATGTCTTATTACAACGGTGCATGGAAAACAGAAGTTATTATGGATGCTATTCCTGTGAGGCAAGGAGCTGTTTTATCATGTGCTAGTCACGGCTTAATAGAGGTTGAAAAACATTACTTCTACCAGAAAGGCAGTCTTTTGCAGGATTCTGTGGTTAAGAACACTTTAACCTCTATTTTTACAGCATTGACTGATAACCATGGACTTGTGACACTCTATTGAAATCAAAAATCCAGACATCAAGCTAGGATACAGTGATGGACTTATGACTATAGTTATACAATTTCTCCATTAGTCATAGAGCTGGCATTGATAATCCATCAGGTTAATGTCTATACACTCTCTGATTTGTGACATTTCACAGTCTACTTCACTGAAGGTACATGTGAACTGTATTATCAACTATTCAATTTCGATTCAATTATTAGTGATAGCATCAAACAGGCCTCTTCACCAGATAAAGTTCTGTCTGCAGTAAAACATTACATTATTCCCAATGATTTGTGGCTGGCACAGTCTCTATTTTCAACAGATGAGGAACATGATTTTAGAGCAGTGGTTCCCAAACGCGGTTCTCAAGGTATACCAACAGTCCAGGTTTGAAGGATATACATGCTTAGGCACAGGCGATTTCATTAGTACTTCCGTAAATTTGATTATACCACCTGTGCACAAGCAGAGATATTGATTTCCCTAAAACATGTACTGTTGGGGTGTCATGAGGACTTTGTTTAGGAACCACTGCTATGGAGCAATTCATAAACATTGCCAAGTACTACAGTAATGGTGCATGATGACTCAATTATTCTTAAAGGAGACAAATTGCCATTCCGGCTGCTTTGAGCAAGCGCGTAATTGACATTGCCCATGCTAGTAATTTAGGAATTGTAAAGACTGAACAACTTTTATGTGAAAAGGCATGGTTGCCCTCACTGGAGCAACATGTTGAATCAGAATACCAAAACTCTATGACATGCAACCTACTTTCTACACTAAATGATAAGGAACCATTAAGGATTACTGGACTTGACTGAAAATGTCTGGAAACATGTTAATGTTGACTTTTTTTTATACTTTACAATGGTAAATATATCCTAGTGTTTGTGAATGAGTATTCACAATATCCTGTTATTGAATTAATATCTTCCACATCTGACACATCTGTCTTACCAACGTTGAATAAAAATTGTCACTATAGTACTTATGGAATTCCAAGAATGATAAAGACAGATAAAGGTCCACCATTTCAGGATGGTGATTTCAGTAAATTCATGAAGCATTTTTAGAATTCAGCATCAAGTAATTACTCCACTGTAGCCACAAGCTAATGGTCTTAATGAACAAATAACCCGTAATCTTGAAAAGCAGAAAAAGGTTTGTAAAGAGTCACAAGTTCATCTTCAACAATCCTTAAATTCATTTCTCAGACAGTATTGATCAGTGCCTCATTTCACAAGAAATATACCTCCTCAGACATTAATACTTCAAAGAAAAGTGATCAGATCCACTCTTTCAGAAGTGCATTTGACTCCTTCATCTAAAGAGTGTCAGGTTTGAAAGACAGACTTTACCAATTAACAAAAGGCTACACAATGTGCAGACTGAAAAAGGAGAGCTATTATTCCTGGCTTACAAGAAGGAGATCATGCTCTAATGATACAATATGTAGTACACTAGACAAGACTGCATTTCACCCAAGTCCAATGACTATAGTATAAAAGAAAGGAACAATGATTATTGCAGAAAATGAATATCAGACAGTGACAAGAAATACTGTATGTCATATTTCAATAAGATGTTTCCATCTTTATCTTCTGATGCACCTATGCAAGAGGATGTGATCACAGTACCTTTTCCATCCTTAGCACCAAGCAATCCTAACATGTAATCTGTTTCTTTGAGTAAAGTATAGCATATTCAGATGAAATGAGGCAGAGTCATTGAAGCTTCTGCAAGGTTTATTGAACAGATATAGTATGACTCTTAATTTATGACTCGTAACTTGTTGCTCTGGAAGGTTTTCCAGTTTCATATGTATTGGGTTAATCTTTATGTGAAATTACAAAAATGTTCATGCTCAGACACAGTTAACATACTGTCATATGAATGATTTTGAAAATGCACAACTTGATTTAACATAAAAAAAATGTGTAAAAAGAAATATATAACAGAAGGGGGACATGTACTGTAGTATCTTATCTATGTATAGAAGTGACATGCATTATCAAGTAGCAGTAATATGAGGTAGTGTATCTTTAATAATCCATCGGCAGAGAAGAACATTTTAACTGGAAGTAGGGAGAGAGAAGGGGAACAGCCATGATGAGGTGATGTCTGTGTCTACCTGTAATAATGCAAGGACAGTATTACCACCAAGAAATAAATTCATAATCAACATATTTGATGCTTCATTGCTATAAGGAAAGGCAACATCACACCATAACGCACTTCTCCAATGTTTTCATTGCTCGATCATCAACCCCAAAATCTCTTTCTGTTTGAATGTTGCTTTTCCTAATACAGATGGGTCCACATTAATCTTGACCTTTAATAGGATTAACTGAGACTGGCCAATCGGACTTAATCTCCTCCTTTAATGACTTAATCCCCTGCTGTATTGTTCTCTGTATTGTATTGCAGCTGAGAACAATAGATGAAGGGTTTATGCTAATAAATCATGGTGTGACTAGGCACAGAAAACTAGTCAGGATAACAGTGGACCCATCTGTATCTAGAAATGTTAATTAATGCATTCCTACATTTTAATTTTCTACAGATGTGAGCATACACCAATCCTCACATGGGATCCGATTTGGTTCCCAGTGGCCTGGATCCCGGCAGTCGAAATACAGAGAACAGAATCCGACACTCCTCGGAATGCTGGTGCCAGCATCCTGACAAGGATCACAATCCTGATGTCGGGATCCAGACTGTCAGGATCCTGAACAAGGTAAACTGCGGGGGCAGGGAGTTTAGGCTGCATAAGATCCTATAGGGGGCCTATTTTATATGTTAATGTACATATGAATCTTGTTAGTGCAAAATGTTATATGTAAAGCAATAATTTTTTTCAATTAGTACAGCATTATTTTTTTATGTTTATACAGTATTTTTATATTTATAGAGCTTTGAGTGAGACCATAAGGAGAGGTATTTAACAGCTTGAAGAGTTGTGATACACTTTATTTCAAGTTATCATAAAGAGTAATCAATCCTACTATAGTATCTGCTTCAGTATCTACCTTTCTGGAAGAATAAGGATTCTTCTAAGGATTATTTACTTTCTATTTCTGGCAACACAAATGGTGTTGTCAAATCATAAATTAATGGACATATATATGGTAAGGATTCTGGCTGTGAGGATCCTGGCAGTCGAAATGCCGATGTCGTCATTCCAACATCCTGACAAGGTTCACAAAACCGGTGCTGGGATCCTGACCACCAGGATCCCGATTGAGCATATGCTGGGCTGCTGTAGAGGTAAGCTGCGGGGAGAGGGAGAGTTAGGTTTAGGCTGCGGGCGGATGGTTAAGGTTAGGCTGTGGGGGGGGATGTTAGGTTTAGGCTGCAGAAAGGAGGGGTTAAGTTTAGGTTTCACTGGGGAGAGCTCGGGTTTGGCTGCAGTGGGGGGGTTCAGTTTAGCCTGCAGGTAAGGAGGGCTATGGTTAGAGGGCATTGGGAAAAGTAAGTATGCTTACCTTTCTCCTGTCAAGATTCCCACCATCGGGATAGTGCGGTAAGTCTTCTGACAGCTGGCATTCCAAACGCTGGCACTTCATACGCAACGCATATACACAACATTTGCTTTTTGTTCTATTTTGTATTTTATATAAAGTAAGGCCCATATATATTTTGACACTGACACAATTATCATATTTTTGGCTCTGTATGTCACCACAATGGATTTGAAATTGTACAATGGAGATGATGTGCAGACTTAAAGCTTTAATGCAAGGGTTTGAACAAAAATACTGTATGAAACATGTAGAAATTGCAACCAGTCACTTATTTTCAGGGGCTCAAATGTGGACACATTAACAGGGGATCAAACTGGACAAATTAACATAATCATAAATAAAATGTTCATTTGGAGAACTTTGTCAAGAACTATTTGCAGGCAATGACTAACTGAAGTCTGGAACCCATGGACATCCCCAAATGCTGGGTTTCCTCCTTTCTTATGCTTTGCCAGGCTTTACTGCAGATGACTTTATTTGCTTTTTGTTCATGGGTCTTTCTGTATTTTGTTTTGTCTTCCACAAGGTAAATGCATGCTCGATCGGGTTAAGAACTGGTGACTAAATCACTATTTGCAGCAAATTTTACTTATTTGCTTAAAAAAAATCCTAGGTTTGCTTTTGCAGCATGTTTTGGGTCATGGTATATCTGTACTGTTAAGTGTTGTCTAATCAACTTTGCAGAATTTGGCTAAATCAGATCAGAATGAATATCTCTACACTTTAGAATTCATCTGGCTGCTTTTGTCATCTGTTGCACCATTAATAAACACTAGTGACCTAGTGCCATTGGGATCCATGTATGTCCATGCCATCATACTGCCACCACAGTGTTTTACAGATGATGCGGTATGCTTCAGATCACAAGCCATTCCAATAAGCCATTCCATATGCCATTCGACATTCAAAGCCTTCTTTATATTTTTTTCCTCCCATAATTACGGCTTTTTAGAGGTTTTTTTTTTTTTTTTTGGGGGGGGGGGGGCGGTTGGTGGCTTTTTTAGATGTGCTTAGGCAATGTCTAATCTGACCTTTCCATTCTTGAGGTTATGAATGGTTTGCACCTTGTTTTGAGTACTATGTATTTGCTGTCATGGAGTCTTCTCTTTATGGTAGACTTGGATAATGATATACCTACCTCCTGGATGTTGTAAAGGGGTTTTTTGTTACCATGGACAGGATCCTGCATTCATCTACTACTGCTGTCTTCTGTGGATGTCAATGCTTTTTTTGTGTTGCTGAGATTACCAGAGCATTATTTTTCCCTCCGAATGCACCAAACTGTTCATTAGGGTACTACTAAGGTTCCCGCTATATCTTTAATGGATTTCTTTTGTTTTTACAACCTAGGGATGGCATGTTTCACTTGCATTGACTATTACTTTGACCAAAGTATGTGGGTTCACAGCAACAGCTTCCAAATGCAAATGTCATACTTCATCTCCAGACCATTTGCCTGCTTAATTGTTAAAGAAATAATGAATGAACAGCCTACACCTGACCATGAAACAGCTTTTGAGTCAAATGTCCAATTACTTTTGGTCCCTTGAAAAAGAGGGGGCTACATATTAAACAGCTGTAATTCATAAGCCCATCCTCCAATTTGGATGTGAATACTCTCAAATCAAAGCTGATAATTAAAGCTGTTAGTCTGCACTTTAAAATTGTGTCAAAATATAACTGCAACATGAATATGTTTTGGTAAACAACTAAAATGACACAAATGCATAAATATATATGGACCTAACTGTATTTTAGATATTCCTCACATGATGTGTTTTGAAGAACACATACAGTGCTGAGTGTGAATCATAAGCCAAGTGGAGGGAGATACAGTACCTGCCAATCAGCTCCTAACTGTCAAGTTACAGGCTGTGTTTGAAAAATAATAATTAGGAGCTCATTTAATTTTTCCATACCTTGCATTTTTATTTATTTTATACACCAGGGATTTAATTGAGAATGGAATCTAATAGCCCGTGTACACAATCTAGATGATTTTGGGGTTTGTATATCTATTTGAAATACTGTATCAAAATTAAAAGATTTTATGTTTTCTTTGCCCATAGCTAAGAATAATAATTCAATTTCTATGAACACTTAACGCCTACATACCATGCCAATAAATCCATATGTGCCTTTCCTGAAGGAAGTTAGACAATTAATCTTAAATACATTTATTACATTTCCTGCCATTATTCTGTTCTGAAATAAAGATGTATAGTGTTATTTTGCTCAGGATAAAGACTCTTTGTTCTGGTCATCTAGCTCTCCGTTTAGTTGATCACATTATGCATACTATCACATACTCAATATCCAGTGCAATTATTAAAGCTCAGATGTGTATATAGCAAGTGCTTCATGATGCTTGTTTTGTACGATTTAATTAATTTAATACATACATGTAAATCTGAAAATAAATAAAATAAGCTTATGTGTGTATTTCTCTCATCAAAATATTTTGTTTCATTAAAAATAATCTTTTAAAAACATACATGAACTTCTGTTAAACATTGACTTAATTTCTTCCTTCATTTAACTATCAGGACATTAAAGGTAATTTAATAAAAATGCTAAATGTGTGACTCCCATTATGGTAATGCCATTTGTTGTTATAATTTGCAAGAATGCACCTGTGCATGTATTTTTTGACAAAGATGGATACTTCTGCAAAATGTAGCATTTTCTATTAGCTGAAGTTGGATGTGACACTAGGAGTGTGGATGCAGTTAGGTATAAACACACATGCAAAACAAGATGCTTTGTGAAGCAGGAATATTTCTAAGAGATCTAGTAATTGATGTATTCAGTTAGAGACATTTCCCAATTAAGCAATAGACTTTGAGGTGTAATTTACTCCAGAAAATGAATTATATTTTATTACTATTCATGATATACTTGACAACTTCTTATGTTTACCCTATTGGGGATCTCAAAGAGGAGTTTTAATTGGCAACAAATATCGCATCATCCCAGGCCACCACTCTGTAGTGTAATCCATGAAAAATATCATTCCAGAGGGGATGAGAAGTGATGATAGAAATTTGTCACAATTGTATCATTAAACCCATTGACCACCTACTTCACTGATGATTTGGAAGGATGGTCTCCTTTCCTGACAGTCCAGAAAAAAGTGATACTGCAGCCCCTTTCATGAATAAATATCGGCTTTAACCTGACTCGGATTTCATACACTGAACAAGGGTTGTAGCAGGGTTTCAGCACTTACCCCCTGTCACACCACAAGGTTTTAGCTACCAATATTAATGTGATTATAGTACCGATATTTCAATTACCACAGGTATGCTCATTTAACACATCTACTGTATATACCTCTCCCACATCTTTTAACCCATTATTCTGCACTTTGCATAATTTCACCTCAATAATGACATGTTGGGGGGGGGGGGGGGGTATCCCAAGGCTTCTGAACCAAGACATTTTCACCTGAAAATAGTGATTTTTCATAAATTTGTACCTTTTCTTAAGCTGCAAGATAATAATCTGCTTTAATGCCTATAGAAATTACAGCTGCTAAATTCTCCAGTCTACTTCAATACCAAGAACACTTTGGTTGCCTAAAATTTTGTGCAATTGAAAACTGAATATGCCCCTCAGAGTGGTAGTAAAATGTGGCAAGTAAATGTTATTGTATAAACCATGTGTACTTCAGTCAGACATGCAATAATCAAAAGTAGCTGCAAATTAAAATTCTGGTTGCAGATCCAAAAAACTAAATGTGGGGTGATGCCCCTGCACTCCACATAATCATGATTTATTTGGAAGGAATCAGAAAACTCTGCAGATCTGGACAGAGTAATAAATAATTCAAAATACAAAGCATACAGAATAAAACAAACATTAAGGGCGTAAAGTAGAGTCAGATATAAGGAAGATAGAAGGAATAAAGGACCTTGCTCATGAGATGTTATAGTCTAGATGGATATGGCAATGCTGAAATAGAGCTAATGTGGCACAGATTGATAATGGGACTGGAGCTACCAGTACCTGCAGAAGGTGTATTATAAGGCAGAGTTAGTATATGCTAGAGTGTAGAGGCAAGTTTTGATTTAGAATAAGTTTGAGCATAGAAAGGCACTACAAAGAAAAACGTGATCATATAGTGCAAGGATAGTTTTGTTATGTATCTATCTGTGCATGAGTGCGTTCGACTTACATAGGTTCTCACATGCCTTATCATGGATGAATATTATTCCTAAATGTAAGGTATTAGCATGACTATATGTTATTCATGTCCACATGAAAAGAATTGATTTTGTGCTTCCATGATACTGCATACTGTACTTAAATGGTGTTCCAGCTTCAATCATTTTCATTAATGAAATTGACATGATATTTGAGATGACATGAAAGATCAGTCATGTGACTTTACTTACTTACTACCTGTGTAATATAAGTTGCATTCTTTTCGGATAATTGCACCTCTATCTTTATAGGGTTTTAGAAGGTACTACAGCTAGATTATCAGATAATCGAAATATACGGTAATATACGGTAATCTAGCCTGACATACATATTGGAAGATATACAACCAACCAAATTAGAAATCTTAGCTAATTAGCAAATGTTAATTGCTAAATGTGTGCCGGATTCAGATATGGATGTGCTTCGTATAGCAGCTGCATATTTGGATGCAGCATCAGATTACTCTGCATGTACATTGGCCATCTGAGTAACCTTCAGATTACTCAGGATGGCAGGGGATTTCACGCTGCTGGGGCCAGGAAATCTGCATTAAAAGTTGAAGACCCTGCCTCATCATGTCTACAAAAATGGGGAGTGACATATGCCTGTTTTGTAAAAGAGTCTCTGTCACCGCCCCCTCCTCACCCCTAAATGGCAGGAACAGGTTAGCATACATCTCTGAATTAGGCAGTGTGCATGAAAACAGTTTACAGTCTGCAAATCTCCCCAATATCTCCTCCCACACTGTGCTATCACATGTTAATTGCTGGAGAAGGTGTATGGTGATTGTAGAAACATATTAGGACATATTGCAAGTTATGTTTTTTTTAATGTTAGGTTATAAGTCTGCTCAACATACTGTAGATCAATAGAATGCTAAGTCTACTCTGGAGTCTGAGAGTTGTTCTTGTGTAGTTCATTGGAATGTTTATATATGAGGATATCCTATGACCAGGAAAAGCAATTAACTGATTAGTGATTCACAAACAAAACTTATTGTCTGGTTATATAAATTGAGGACTGAAAGATGTGTATCTGTCTCCTCATCAATCAGATGCTTTGTATTATTTTATAGTAGAGATGAGCGGGTTCTGTTAGTCGAGATCCGAACCCCCCCGAACTTCACATGGTTTACACGGGTCCGAGGCAGCCACGGTTCTTCCCGCCTAACACGCAAAACCCGAACGCGGGTGAATCATCCCGCTGTCGGATTCTCGCGAGATTCGGATTCCATATAAAGAGCCGCGCATTGCCGCCATTTTCACTCATGCTTTGTCGAGATAGCGAGAGGATGTGGCTACGTTCTCTGCCTGAATAGCTCAATATCAGCTAAATCTCAGCTCAATATCTGTGCTCAGTATCAGTGCTGCATTGTGGTGACCAGTATATATATATATATAGTAGTAGTACAGTACAGTAGTCCATTGCTGTATTTTGCTACCCCGTGTCAGTTCTATTATCCAGAACAGTGCTCAGTATCTGTACTCACTATTATCATTGCTGCATTGTGGTAACCACTGACCAGTATATAGTAGTACAGTACAGTAGTCCATTGCTGTATTTTGCTGTCCCGTGTCAGTTCTATTATCCAGAACAGTGCTCAGTATCTGTGCTCATTGTTATCATTGCTGCATTGTGGTGACCACTGACCAGTTTATAGTAGTACAGTACAGTAGTCCATTGCTGTATTTTGCTGCTCCGTTTCAGTTCTATTATCCAGAAAAGTGCTCAGTATCTGTGCTCATTATTATCATTGCTGCATTGTGGTGACCACTGACCAGTTTATAGTAGTACAGTACAGTAGTCCATTGCTGTATTTTGCTGCTCCGTTTCAGTTCTATTATCCAGAAAAGTGCTCAGTATCTGTGCTCATTATTATCATTGCTGCATTGTGGTGACCACTGACCGGTATATAGTAGTACAGTACAGTAGTCCAGTGCTGTATTTTGCTGCCCCGTGTCAACTCTATTATCCTGAACAGTGCTCAATATCTGTGCTCAGTATCAGTGCTGCATTGTGGTGACTAAAAGTTCAGTGTCTTGTGCTGTATCTTGCTGCTGTAGGGTGCTGTGGTAGTTTCCTGTCACTGTGCATAGGTCATCATCATTCCAGTCACAGTGGTATCTGGTATCTATCTAGTGGTATCTAATTCCAGACATTACTGCCGTCTAATTCCAGATATATTACTGGCATATAATTCCACACATTAAAAAATGGAGAACAAAAATGTGGAGGGTAAAATAGGGAAAGATCAAGATCCACTTCCACCTAGTGCTGAAAATGCTGCCACTAGTCATGGCAGAGATGCTGAAATGCCATCAACGTCGTCTGCCAAGGCTGATGCCCAATGTCATAGTAGAGAGCATGTAAAATAAAAAAAAACAAAAGTTCAGTAAAATTACTCAAAAATCTAAATTAAAAGCGTCTGAATATAAGTGTAAACTTGCCAATTTGCCATGAGTAGCAAGGAACGGCTGAGGCCCTGGCCTATGTTCATGGCTAGTGGTTCAGCTTCACATGAGGATGGAAGCGCTCATCCTCCCGCTAGAAAAATGAAAAGAGTTAAGCTGGCAAAAGCCCAGCAAATAACTGTGCGTTCTTCTAAATAACAAATCCCCAAGGAGAGCCCAATTGTGTCAGTTGCGATGCCTGACCTTCCCAACACTGGACGGGAAGAGGTGGCTCCTTCCACCATTTGTATGCCCCCTTAAGTCAGGCACCCGGGGAGACACCTGTTGTCCGTGGGATGAATAACGCCTTTGACATGCCTGGTCAAAATACAAAAAAAATCACCTCTTCGGTGTGGAATTATTTCAACAGAAATGCAGACAACTGGTGTCAAGCCGTGTGTTGCCTTTGTCAAGCTGTAATAAGTAGAGGTAAGGATGTTAACCACCTAGGAACACCGTCCCTTATACGTCACCTGGAGCGCATTCATCAGAGGTCATTGACAAGTTCAAAAACTTTGGGTGACAGCGGAAGCAGTCCACTGACAACTAAATCCCTTCTTCCTCTTGTACCCAAGCTCCTGCAAACCACTCCACCAACTCCCTCAGTGTCAATTTCCTCTTTAGACAGGAACGCCAATAGTCCTGCAGGCCATGTCACTGGCAAGTCTGACGAGTTCTCTCCTAACTGGGATTCCTCCGATGGATCCTTGAGTGTAACGCCTACTGCTGCTGGCGCTGCTGTTGTTGCTGCTGGGAGTCGATCGTCATACCAGAGGGGAAGTCGGAAGACCACTTGTACTACTTCTAGTAAGCAATTGACTGTCCAACAGTCCTTTGTGAGGAAGATGAAATATCACAGCAGTCATCCTGTTGCAAAGCGGATAACTCAGGCCTTGACAACTATGTTGGTGTTAGACGTGCGTTCGGTATCCGCCATTAGTTCATAGGGACTTAGAGAATTGCTTGAGGTAGGTCCCTATGAACTATGGCGGATACCGAACGCACGTCTAACACCAACATAGTTGTCAAGGCCTGCGTAATCACGCCTTTGCCAACCAGGATGACCTAGCTGTGATATTTTCCAATCTCTCCTCACAAAGGACTGTTGGACAGTCAATGGCTTACTAGAAGTAGTACAAGTTGGACTCTTCCGACTTC
The DNA here is from genome assembly GCF_028390025.1 of Pseudophryne corroboree. NCBI lineage: Eukaryota > Metazoa > Chordata > Amphibia > Anura > Myobatrachidae > Pseudophryne > Pseudophryne corroboree. The sequence goes on along the minus strand of NC_086450.1, from coordinate 297,914,446 downwards.
CCCTCTGGTATGACGATCGCCTCCCAGCAGCAACAACAGCAGCAGCGGCGGCACCAGTAGCAACATCTCACAAACGCCAACTCTTTCCTAGGCAGGCTACGCTTTGTATCACCGCTTTCCATAAAAGGCACACAGCTGACAACCTCTTATGGAAATTGAGGAACATCATCGCAGATTGGCTTACCCCATTTGGTCTCTCCTGGGGATTTGTGACATCGGACAACGCCACCAATATTGTGTGTGCATTACATGTGGGCAAATTCCAGCCTCATGTTTTGCACATACAAATCTGTAGAAATGGAGAGTCAGTAGAGGCAAGATAAGCACCACTCTCTTATCTTTAAAATATTTATTATCAGTTTTATACTTTTATTCTTTATTAATTTTTTTGATCCTGGGTTCTAGCTAAAATTATACATTTTTATTCAGTCATTTTTGTATTTTGTATTTTTTAAGCTTTTACCTTCTATATTTTTTATCCCATATCATGTTTTAAATTGTACAAATAAATATTGTGTTATTTTTTATAAACCGTATCCTGCAATATTCTTCATTTTTATATTAATATATTAGACACTGCAAGTCGCAGATACCCCTATTCTCCCCTTTTTTGCATATATATATATATATATATATATATATTGTGTACTGGAGAGATATCAGCGCCACGGATGCAGTATCTTAAGTGTAACAACTAGAATGGGAACTCTACAAATGGTGTACAAAAAACGCTTATTGCATTTGCACTCCCTACTTTATATATCAGGGCGTCAGCTCATTTACCCCAAATAGTTATAGGTAATGGTATGGTTACCTATAGAAAATGGTTATGTGGACAGGGGATGAGGTAGTGGAGAGCGACCAATGGTGCTAATAGATTGCTCAAAGCAGTATATAAATAAAATAATATAGGTTTATTGTAGTGGAACGTACTATACAAAATAAAACATGATAAAAACATATAGGTTCATAAAAAGAGTGTATATATATGACCCATATAAAAAAATTAGTGAGGTAAAAGAGAATTAAAATTTCTGCTTATAAAATTTTTTGGATAATTAAAGGAAAAAACATGGTAGCATAAAAACTATGTGTTATCTTAAAAACCTAAAAGTATCACTCCTAAAATAGAAGGTACTAGACAGATTAAAAAAGGCACATAGGAATATGCGTTTTCAAAAAACCTAATTTTTTAAAAATAGAGGAATCAGAAAATTAGCTTAGCTTTGTGGTGAGGTTTAGATCAAGGAGTAGCACCCAACGCGTTTCGTCCTATCTGGACTTCATCAAGGGGTGATTTGACTAGAGACAGACCTTACTTATATACCAGTATGACAGGAAGTGATGTGAGTCCCATTTCCTGTAAGCAATTAACATGACTTGTTAAATTGCTATAAATAATATGTGATATCATATTGTATTAAATGCAGATTATTTGGTTTAAGCTATGGCAGAGAGAAACGAGTGAAATCTGTTGTTAGAAACAGCTGAAATACATTAAAGACTCTCAGGGCCGCCGACTTCCGGTCCGGGCTCAGCGTGACGTCATATCCGCCCCTCTTCCGGTGTCCGGCGTTTCGTACTGCGCCTGTGTAGTTTATGTGCGGCGGAAGTTCACTGTATCTGTTTATGCTCCCCGGGGCGGTTGCCTGGATACCCGGCTGGCGTGTTGAATGACAGCATAAGAATCTCGCGTCCGCCATTTTTCTGTAGTCTGAGTACATGGTTATGGCGGACATGTTTTTTTAAAGTCTAAGTCCATGAGATGTTTTCTTTTTCAGATTGGATTCGGAATTTGGTCAGCTCCGGATTATATAAAAGATAAAGGGAGGATCGATTCAGTATAACCGGGCATTACATATAAATGTAAACAACAAAATAACTGGATAATAATTATAAAAGAAATGGTAATAAATATTAAAAAAGTAAATAATGAGATTTAGGGATTTATACTAGATATGATAGCCCATTATACACATGAGACATTAATGGGAAGGAGAATCTGCATATGTTCTTATATACATATATACTAGGGAAAGGTATTACTGGGAATAAAATCTCTATTGATGCACTAAAGTAGATATATTATGCATAAAAGATATTTTTATATATATAAAAATTAATTATATACACATTAGTAGGTCATTCATAAATTGTTCCCTCATGTGTTTACAACACTCAGTCTTCCAAGTCGGTCTCCCATCATTGTACTAGCCGAGCCCAGCCTTGCTTAGCTTCCAAGATCGGACGGTATTGGGCGTCTCCAGGCTGGTGTGATTGTAATAGTAATGTGGAGATATATGGATGGACCTTTGATGTGCATATCAAAATGACAACGAGAGTTATTCAGTATTTTTATAATTTTAATGGGGATATCTGACTTAGAGTTATTATGGTAAGAGAGACAACATGTATCAAAACATAAAGATAGGGATAGGGATGCTTGTGGGTTTAGAGGATTCCTTGTGCAATCCTTTCTTACAGCACCTGATCTCCCCTGGCGGTCACCCATCCAGGTACTGGTCAGGCCCAACACTGCTTTGCTTCCAAGGTCGGCCGGATTTGGGCGTATCCAGTGTGGTATGGCTGTAACGAGGAAGCAGAGTTTTTCTTACGAACCCAGGACGAATGGGGGAGAGGTTGGGATGGAGAAAGTGCGAAGAATAGGTAGCTTACATTACAGGAAGGGTGCTATTTCGTATCCTTCATTGAGGCCATCTGGGTGGAGAGTGTTCAATTCGTAGATCCAGAACATTTCTCTTCTGGAAAGGAGGTTGGAAAGGTCACCTCCTCTTTCTCCCAGTGATACCAATTCGATGCCTTTAAAGGTTAATGTCTCTGGATCCGAGTTGTGGCATTGATGGAAATGTCTTGATACTGCGTGTGTGAGGACTTTATTCTTTATATTCCTAACATGTTCTTGTATGCGAAGTTTCAGGATTCTTTTGGTTTTGCCAATGTACTTCAGACCACAGGGACATTCCAGGAGATATATTATAGATGATGCGTTACAGTTGATGAACTGTTTGATTCGATATTCCTTCTTGGTGTTGGTGTTATTGAAGGTTTTCCTGTTATGGTGAAGATATTTGCAAATATTGCACTTTCCACACTTATAACTGCCCACACATTTCGGCATCGGATTCCTAACTTCAGGGTTTCTTAGCATGCTGGGTGCCACCAAATCCTTCAAGCTTTGTGACTTTCGGAAAACTAATTTGGGTTCTTTGGTAAGGTAATCCTTTAGAATGGGGTCCATGAGTAAGATATGCCAATGTTTTTTAAGTGTTTGTTGGATGAATTTCTCGTGTCTGCTATATGTCGTGATGAACTTGACATTATCTTCCTTATTTTCCTTAGTTTTATACTGCAGAAGTTCGCCCCTTTCCAATTCCTTTGTTCTATTCATAGCTCCTTCCAGGAGTTGTGCGGGGTAACCCTTTTCTTTGAATCTCTCCTTGTAGATTTCCAATTGTTGATCTCTTTCTTCCTTTTTCTTACAGTTACGTGATATTCTATTGAACTGCGAGAAGGGGATATTGTCTTTCCAATGTTGTCGGTGATTACTTTTGTAGTGCACGTAGCTATTCATATCCACTTTCTTAATAAAATTGCTTGTGATAATATCACTACCTGAGTGCGTCAGGACCAGATCTAGAAATTCAATCCTTTCCGTGTTCTCCATTGCTGTGAAACTGAGATTCATATCATTTGTCGAGATGTGTGTTAAAAACTCTTTGAAAATCTGTTGTTCACCTTCCCATATGATCAGAATATCATCGATATATCGTTTATAAAAGATGACGTTAGGTTGGTATGGATTGTTTGTAAAAATGTGTTTATTCTCCCAATGTCCCATAAAAAGATTTGCGAAGCTGGGTGCAAAGATAGTCCCCATGGCTGTACCACAGACCTGGAGATAAAATCCATCTAAAAATTTAAAATAGTTGTGTTTTAAAATGAAAAGCATGATCTCGCACAAGAAAAATCTGTGATCCTCTGTGATTAGATGGTCTTTGCTAAGAAATTCGTTGCATGCTTCAATCCCTTTGTCATGTTCTATGCAAGTGTATAGAGATTGCACATCTATTGTAACCCATCTATATGTATCTTTCCACTGGAAGTTCTCCATCATGTTTAAAACCGTTGTCGTGTCTTTCAAATAAGCCGGTAGTTCTATGACGTATTTTCTTAAAAAGAGGTCCACATATTCAGAAAGGTGTGAAGTCAGGGAATCGATACCTGCCACTATGGGTCTTCCTGGGGGATTTTCCAAAGACTTATGTATTTTCGGAAGGAAGTAAAAAATGGGGGTGGTGGGGTTGGAGTTTAAAAGATACTGAAATTCCTCTTTGGTGATAATTTCACGTCTAAAACCTTTTAAAAGCATCGTCCTTAGTTCTTCCACGAAGGTTTCTTTTGGGTCGTTTTGTAATGGAATATATGAGGCTCTATCACCCAGTAGCCTGTTAGCTTCTGCGGTATAGGCCTCTCTATCCATAATGACCAACCCCCCCCCTTTGTCAGCCGCTTTTACAACAATGTTTTTATTTTCCTGAAGTCTTTTTATTGCTTCTGTCTCTTTATTAGTGAGATTTCTTTCCTTGATAGGTGTAGTGGTAGTGTCACAAAGGTCCTTCTTTACTAGGTCATAGAACAAGCCCACATATTGTCCCTTAGATTCAAGGGGGTAAAATTTGGAAGTGGGCTTCAAGCCAGATTTTGATTGTTCATAGTTTTGTATGATTGCATCCTCTTTTTTAAGGAAATGGCGTTTAAGGGTAATTTTCCGTATAAATTTGTTTAAATCAATAAAGACATCAAATTTGTTCATTCCTTTAGTGGGTGCAAACGAAAGACCTTTATTTAACAAGGTAGTTTCGTGTTCCGTCAATACGTGGCTGGAGAGGTTGTGTATACCTTTAGGGGCAACCGGTTCTATTCGAGATTTCGTCTTTTGAACAGGTTCTTTCCTCCTTCCTCCACGGCATCCTCTTCTTCTTCGAACCTTCTTTTCCGTGGGGATATGTTGGTGGCTTTCCATTTTTCTGTGGTCCTTGTCGTACCTCTGGGATGGTGCGAAGTGCCTGGGGATAAAAAAGTTTCCTCTGTGTTGGAATCCAGTCTCTTTAATGTCGAGAAACGGTTCGTGGTTCTGATAGGGTTCAAGGGTTTACCCCTTGTATTAGTCTGCGGATACCTCTGTTTCTTGGGGATGGATTGCCAGTAATCTTTAGTTCCTTTTGGCTCCTGTCGTTCTCCTCTATTAAACCTGCTCCAATTTTTCACCATATTGTTCTCATAATCCTGTCTGTCTCTAGTGAACTTTTTTTCTTTGTTCTTGATCACTTCTTCCTCTACGCGTTCTAATTTCTTGTTTAGAACTTTTTCGTTAATTCTGAAATCCTCTTTATCCTTGTGTATTTCCATTTTGTTCTCAGCTTCCTTTATCTCTAAATCCAGGTTTGAGATAATGCGTTTCTTTTCTGTTATAAGTAATTTCATAAGGCTAATGGAACAATTATGTAATGTGTTGTCCCACTCCTTCATAAAGTCCTGATTGTCCATACCAAATGTTGGTTGTTTAGATAGCCTGAGTCCTCTGGGGATCCTGTTTACATCGACATAGTGTTCCAGGCCCCTGATGTCCCACCATGCTTTAATTTCCTTTGTCAGTAGTCTTTCTATGCTCCAAAACATATCGTCGAGATTATTAGTGTTCTGTTCAATCTCAGGTATAGCAGTTTCATTGAAAATTTTTTGGCATAGATTGCTCCTTTTGTTGGTACGTTCCTTTGTTCCAAACATTCTATGTGAGATGCTGGTCAAATCCAGGTGGCTGAAAGCAATGATACCAAGAGAAAAATTGTGTACTGGAGAGATATCAGCGCCACGGATGCAGTATCTTAAGTGTAACAACTAGAATGGGAACTCTACAAATGGTGTACAAAAAACGCTTATTGCATTTGCACTCCCTACTTTATATATCAGGGCGGCAGCTCATTTACCCCAAATAGTTATAGGTAATGGTATGGTTACCTATAGAAAATGGTTATGTGGACAGGGGATGAGGTAGTGGAGAGCGACCAATGGTGCTAATAGATTGCTCAAAGCAGTATATAAATAAAATAATATAGGTTTATTGTAGTGGAACGTACTATACAAAATAAAACATGATAAAAACATATAGGTTCATAAAAAGAGTGTATATATATGACCCATATAAAAAAATTAGTGAGGTAAAAGAGAATTAAAATTTCTGCTTATAAAATTTTTTGGATAATTAAAGGAAAAAACATGGTAGCATAAAAACTATGTGTTATCTTAAAAACCTAAAAGTATCACTCCTAAAATAGAAGGTACTAGACAGATTAAAAAAGGCACATAGGAATATGCGTTTTCAAAAAACCTAATTTTTTAAAAATAGAGGAATCAGAAAATTAGCTTAGCTTTGTGGTGAGGTTTAGATCAAGGAGTAGCACCCAACGCGTTTCGTCCTATCTGGACTTCATCAAGGGGTGATTTGACTAGAGACAGACCTTACTTATATACCAGTATGACAGGAAGTGATGTGAGTCCCATTTCCTGTAAGCAATTAACATGACTTGTTAAATTGCTATAAATAATATGTGATATCATATTGTATTAAATGCAGATTATTTGGTTTAAGCTATGGCAGAGAGAAACGAGTGAAATCTGTTGTTAGAAACAGCTGAAATACATTAAAGACTCTCAGGGCCGCCGACTTCCGGTCCGGGCTCAGCGTGACGTCATATCCGCCCCTCTTCCGGTGTCCGGCGTTTCGTACTGCGCCTGTGTAGTTTATGTGCGGCGGAAGTTCACTGTATCTGTTTATGCTCCCCGGGGCGGTTGCCTGGATACCCGGCTGGCGTGTTGAATGACAGCATAAGAATCTCGCGTCCGCCATTTTTCTGTAGTCTGAGTACATGGTTATGGCGGACATGTTTTTTTAAAGTCTAAGTCCATGAGATGTTTTCTTTTTCAGATTGGATTCGGAATTTGGTCAGCTCCGGATTATATAAAAGATAAAGGGAGGATCGATTCAGTATAACCGGGCATTACATATAAATGTAAACAACAAAATAACTGGATAATAATTATAAAAGAAATGGTAATAAATATTAAAAAAGTAAATAATGAGATTTAGGGATTTATACTAGATATGATAGCCCATTATACACATGAGACATTAATGGGAAGGAGAATCTGCATATGTTCTTATATACATATATACTAGGGAAAGGTATTACTGGGAATAAAATCTCTATTGATGCACTAAAGTAGATATATTATGCATAAAAGATATTTTTAAATATATAAAAATTAATTATATACACATTAGTAGGTCATTCATAAATTGTTCCCTCATGTGTTTACAACACTCAGTCTTCCAAGTCGGTCTCCCATCCTTGTACTAGCCGAGCCCAGCCTTGCTTAGCTTCCAAGATCGGACGGTATTGGGCGTCTCCAGGCTGGTGTGATTGTAATAGTAATGTGGAGATATATGGATGGACCTTTGATGTGCATATCAAAATGACAACGAGAGTTATTCAGTATTTTTATAATTTTAATGGGGATATCTGACTTAGAGTTATTATGGTAAGAGAGACAACATGTATCAAAACATAAAGATAGGGATAGGGATGCTTGTGGGTTTAGAGGATTCCTTGTGCAATCCTTTCTTACAGCACCTGATCTCCCCTGGCGGTCACCCATCCAGGTACTGGTCAGGCCCAACACTGCTTTGCTTCCAAGGTCGGCCGGATTTGGGCGTATCCAGTGTGGTATGGCTGTAACGAGGAAGCAGAGTTTTTCTTACGAACCCAGGACGAATGGGGGAGAGGTTGGGATGGAGAAAGTGCGAAGAATAGGTAGCTTACATTACAGGAAGGGTGCTATTTCGTATCCTTCATTGAGGCCATCTGGGTGGAGAGTGTTCAATTCGTAGATCCAGAACATTTCTCTTCTGGAAAGGAGGTTGGAAAGGTCACCTCCTCTTTCTCCCAGTGATACCAATTCGATGCCTTTAAAGGTTAATGTCTCTGGATCCGAGTTGTGGCATTGATGGAAATGTCTTGATACTGCGTGTGTGAGGACTTTATTCTTTATATTCCTAACATGTTCTTGTATGCGAAGTTTCAGGATTCTTTTGGTTTTGCCAATGTACTTCAGACCACAGGGACATTCCAGGAGATATATTATAGATGATGCGTTACAGTTGATGAACTGTTTGATTCGATATTCCTTCTTGGTGTTGGTGTTATTGAAGGTTTTCCTGTTATGGTGAAGATATTTGCAAATATTGCACTTTCCACACTTATAACTGCCCACACATTTCGGCATCGGATTCCTAACTTCAGGGTTTCTTAGCATGCTGGGTGCCACCAAATCCTTCAAGCTTTGTGACTTTCGGAAAACTAATTTGGGTTCTTTGGTAAGGTAATCCTTTAGAATGGGGTCCATGAGTAAGATATGCCAATGTTTTTTAAGTGTTTGTTGGATGAATTTCTCGTGTCTGCTATATGTCGTGATGAACTTGACATTATCTTCCTTATTTTCCTTAGTTTTATACTGCAGAAGTTCGCCCCTTTCCAATTCCTTTGTTCTATTCATAGCTCCTTCCAGGAGTTGTGCGGGGCAGGTATCCATAGTGGCAGGTATCGATTCCCTGACTTCACACCTTTCTGAATATGTGGACCTCTTTTTAAGAAAATACGTCATAGAACTACCGGCTTATTTGAAAGACACGACAACGGTTTTAAACATGATGGAGAACTTCCAGTGGAAAGATACATATAGATGGGTTACAATAGATGTGCAATCTCTATACACTTGCATAGAACATGACAAAGGGATTGAAGCATGCAACGAATTTCTTAGCAAAGACCATCTAATCACAGAGGATCACAGATTTTTCTTGTGCGAGATCATGCTTTTCATTTTAAAACACAACTATTTTAAATTTTTAGATGGATTTTATCTCCAGGTCTGTGGTACAGCCATGGGGACTATCTTTGCACCCAGCTTCGCAAATCTTTTTATGGGACATTGGGAGAATAAACACATTTTTACAAACAATCCATACCAACCTAACATCATCTTTTATAAACGATATATCGATGATATTCTGATCATATGGGAAGGTGAACAACAGATTTTCAAAGAGTTTTTAACACACATCTCGACAAATGATATGAATCTCAGTTTCACAGCAATGGAGAACACGGAAAGGATTGAATTTCTAGATCTGGTCCTGACGCACTCAGGTAGTGATATTATCACAAGCAATTTTATTAAGAAAGTGGATATGAATAGCTACGTGCACTACAAAAGTAATCACCGACAACATTGGAAAGACAATATCCCCTTCTCGCAGTTCAATAGAATATCACGTAACTGTAAGAAAAAGGAAGAAAGAGATCAACAATTGGAAATCTACAAGGAGAGATTCAAAGAAAAGGGTTACCCCGCACAACTCCTGGAAGGAGCTATGAATAGAACAAAGGAATTGGAAAGGGGCGAACTTCTGCAGTATAAAACTAAGGAAAATAAGGAAGATAATGTCAAGTTCATCACGACATATAGCAGACACGAGAAATTCATCCAACAAACACTTAAAAAACATTGGCATATCTTACTCATGGACCCCATTCTAAAGGATTACCTTACCAAAGAACCCAAATTAGTTTTCCGAAAGTCACAAAGCTTGAAGGATTTGGTGGCACCCAGCATGCTAAGAAACCCTGAAGTTAGGAATCCGATGCCGAAATGTGTGGGCAGTTATAAGTGTGGAAAGTGCAATATTTGCAAATATCTTCACCATAACAGGAAAACCTTCAATAACACCAACACCAAGAAGGAATATCGAATCAAACAGTTCATCAACTGTAACGCATCATCTATAATATATCTCCTGGAATGTCCCTGTGGTCTGAAGTACATTGGCAAAACCAAAAGAATCCTGAAACTTCGCATACAAGAACATGTTAGGAATATAAAGAATAAAGTCCTCACACACGCAGTATCAAGACATTTCCATCAATGCCACAACTCGGATCCAGAGACATTAACCTTTAAAGGCATCGAATTGGTATCACTGGGAGAAAGAGGAGGTGACCTTTCCAACCTCCTTTCCAGAAGAGAAATGTTCTGGATCTACGAATTGAACACTCTCCACCCAGATGGCCTCAATGAAGGATACGAAATAGCACCCTTCCTGTAATGTAAGCTACCTATTCTTCGCACTTTCTCCATCCCAACCTCTCCCCCATTCGTCCTGGGTTCGTAAGAAAAACTCTGCTTCCTCGTTACAGCCATACCACACTGGATACGCCCAAATCCGGCCGACCTTGGAAGCAAAGCAGTGTTGGGCCTGACCAGTACCTGGATGGGTGACCGCCAGGGGAGATCAGGTGCTGTAAGAAAGGATTGCACAAGGAATCCTCTAAACCCACAAGCATCCCTATCCCTATCTTTATGTTTTGATACATGTTGTCTCTCTTACCATAATAACTCTAAGTCAGATATCCCCATTAAAATTATAAAAATACTGAATAACTCTCGTTGTCATTTTGATATGCACATCAAAGGTCCATCCATATATCTCCACATTACTATTACAATCACACCAGCCTGGAGACGCCCAATACCGTCCGATCTTGGAAGCTAAGCAAGGCTGGGCTCGGCTAGTACAATGATGGGAGACCGACTTGGAAGACTGAGTGTTGTAAACATGTGTATAATAGGCTATCATATCTAGTATAAATCCCTAAATCTCATTATTTACTTTTTTAATATTTATTACCATTTCTTTTATAATTATTATCCAGTTATTTTGTTGTTTACATTTATATGTAATGCCCGGTTATACTGAATCGATCCTCCCTTTATCTTTTATATAATCCGGAGCTGACCAAATTCCGAATCCAATCTGAAAAAGAAAACATCTCATGGACTTAGACTTTAAAAAAACATGTCCGCCATAACCATGTACTCAGACTACAGAAAAATGGCGGACGCGAGATTCTTATGCTGTCATTCAACACGCCAGCCGGGTATCCAGGCAACCGCCCCGGGGAGCATAAACAGATACAGTGAACTTCCGCCGCACATAAACTACACAGGCGCAGTACGAAACGCCGGACACCGGAAGAGGGGCGGATATGACGTCACGCTGAGCCCGGACCGGAAGTCGGCGGCCCTGAGAGTCTTTAATGTATTTCAGCTGTTTCTAACAACAGATTTCACTCGTTTCTCTCTGCCATAGCTTAAACCAAATAATCTGCATTTAATACAATATGATATCACATATTATTTATAGCAATTTAACAAGTCATGTTAATTGCTTACAGGAAATGGGACTCACATCACTTCCTGTCATACTGGTATATAAGTAAGGTCTGTCTCTAGTCAAATCACCCCTTGATGAAGTCCAGATAGGACGAAACGCGTTGGGTGCTACTCCTTGATCTAAACCTCACCACAAAGCTAAGCTAATTTTCTGATTCCTCTATTTTTAAAAAATTAGGTTTTTTGAAAACGCATATTCCTATGTGCCTTTTTTAATCTGTCTAGTACCTTCTATTTTAGGAGTGATACTTTTAGGTTTTTAAGATAACACATAGTTTTTATGCTACCATGTTTTTTCCTTTAATTATCCAAAAAATTTTATAAGCAGAAATTTTAATTCTCTTTTACCTCACTAATTTTTTTATATGGGTCATATATATACACTCTTTTTATGAACCTATATGTTTTTATCATGTTTTATTTTGTATAGTACGTTCCACTACAATAAACCTATATTATTTTATTTATATACTGCTTTGAGCAATCTATTAGCACCATTGGTCGCTCTCCACTACCTCATCCCCTGTCCACATAACCATTTTCTATAGGTAACCATACCATTACCTATAACTATTTGGGGTAAATGAGCTGACGCCCTGATATATAAAGTAGGGAGTGCAAATGCAATAAGCGTTTTTTGTACACCATTTGTAGAGTTCCCATTCTAGTTGTTACACTTAAGATACTGCATCCGTGGCGCTGATATCTCTCCAGTACACAATTTTCTCTTGGTATCATTGCTTTCAGCCGCCTGGATTTGACCAGCATCTCACATAGAATGTTTGGAACAAAGGAACGTACCAACAAAAGGAGCAATCTATGCCAAAAAATTTTCAATGAAACTGCTATACCTGAGATTGAACAGAACACTAATAATCTCGACGATATGTTTTGGAGCATAGAAAGACTACTGACAAAGGAAATTAAAGCATGGTGGGACATCAGGGGCCTGGAACACTATGTCGATGTAAACAGGATCCCCAGAGGACTCAGGCTATCTAAACAACCAACATTTGGTATGGACAATCAGGACTTTATGAAGGAGTGGGACAACACATTACATAATTGTTCCATTAGCCTTATGAAATTACTTATAACAGAAAAGAAACGCATTATCTCAAACCTGGATTTAGAGATAAAGGAAGCTGAGAACAAAATGGAAATACACAAGGATAAAGAGGATTTCAGAATTAACGAAAAAGTTCTAAACAAGAAATTAGAACGCGTAGAGGAAGAAGTGATCAAGAACAAAGAAAAAAAGTTCACTAGAGACAGACAGGATTATGAGAACAATATGGTGAAAAATTGGAGCAGGTTTAATAGAGGAGAACGACAGGAGCCAAAAGGAACTAAAGATTACTGGCAATCCATCCCCAAGAAACAGAGGTATCCGCAGACTAATACAAGGGGTAAACCCTTGAACCCTATCAGAACCACGAACCGTTTCTCGACATTAAAGAGACTGGATTCCAACACAGAGGAAACTTTTTTATCCCCAGGCACTTCGCACCATCCCAGAGGTACGACAAGGACCACAGAAAAATGGAAAGCCACCAACATATCCCCACGGAAAAGAAGGTTCGAAGAAGAAGAGGATGCCGTGGAGGAAGGAGGAAAGAACCTGTTCAAAAGACGAAATCTCGAATAGAACCGGTTGCCCCTAAAGGTATACACAACCTCTCCAGCCACGTATTGACGGAACACGAAACTACCTTGTTAAATAAAGGTCTTTCGTTTGCACCCACTAAAGGAATGAACAAATTTGATGTCTTTATTGATTTAAACAAATTTATACGGAAAATTACCCTTAAACGCCATTTCCTTAAAAAAGAGGATGCAATCATACAAAACTATGAACAATCAAAATCTGGCTTGAAGCCCACTTCCAAATTTTACCCCCTTGAATCTAAGGGACAATATGTGGGCTTGTTCTATGACCTAGTAAAGAAGGACCTTTGTGACACTACCACTACACCTATCAAGGAAAGAAATCTCACTAATAAAGAGACAGAAGCAATAAAAAGACTTCAGGAAAATAAAAACATTGTTGTAAAAGCGGCTGACAAAGGGGGGGGGTTGGTCATTATGGATAGAGAGGCCTATACCGCAGAAGCTAACAGGCTACTGGGTGATAGAGCCTCATATATTCCATTACAAAACGACCCAAAAGAAACCTTCGTGGAAGAACTAAGGACGATGCTTTTAAAAGGTTTTAGACGTGAAATTATCACCAAAGAGGAATTTCAGTATCTTTTAAACTCCAACCCCACCACCCCCATTTTTTACTTCCTTCCGAAAATACATAAGTCTTTGGAAAATCCCCCAGGAAGACCCATAGTGGCAGGTATCGATTCCCTGACTTCACACCTTTCTGAATATGTGGACCTCTTTTTAAGAAAATACGTCATAGAACTACCGGCTTATTTGAAAGACACGACAACGGTTTTAAACATGATGGAGAACTTCCAGTGGAAAGATACATATAGATGGGTTACAATAGATGTGCAATCTCTATACACTTGCATAGAACATGACAAAGGGATTGAAGCATGCAACGAATTTCTTAGCAAAGACCATCTAATCACAGAGGATCACAGATTTTTCTTGTGCGAGATCATGCTTTTCATTTTAAAACACAACTATTTTAAATTTTTAGATGGATTTTATCTCCAGGTCTGTGGTACAGCCATGGGGACTATCTTTGCACCCAGCTTCGCAAATCTTTTTATGGGACATTGGGAGAATAAACACATTTTTACAAACAATCCATACCAACCTAACATCATCTTTTATAAACGATATATCGATGATATTCTGATCATATGGGAAGGTGAACAACAGATTTTCAAAGAGTTTTTAACACACATCTCGACAAATGATATGAATCTCAGTTTCACAGCAATGGAGAACACGGAAAGGATTGAATTTCTAGATCTGGTCCTGACGCACTCAGGTAGTGATATTATCACAAGCAATTTTATTAAGAAAGTGGATATGAATAGCTACGTGCACTACAAAAGTAATCACCGACAACATTGGAAAGACAATATCCCCTTCTCGCAGTTCAATAGAATATCACGTAACTGTAAGAAAAAGGAAGAAAGAGATCAACAATTGGAAATCTACAAGGAGAGATTCAAAGAAAAGGGTTACCCCGCACAACTCCTGGAAGGAGCTATGAATAGAACAAAGGAATTGGAAAGGGGCGAACTTCTGCAGTATAAAACTAAGGAAAATAAGGAAGATAATGTCAAGTTCATCACGACATATAGCAGACACGAGAAATTCATCCAACAAACACTTAAAAAACATTGGCATATCTTACTCATGGACCCCATTCTAAAGGATTACCTTACCAAAGAACCCAAATTAGTTTTCCGAAAGTCACAAAGCTTGAAGGATTTGGTGGCACCCAGCATGCTAAGAAACCCTGAAGTTAGGAATCCGATGCCGAAATGTGTGGGCAGTTATAAGTGTGGAAAGTGCAATATTTGCAAATATCTTCACCATAACAGGAAAACCTTCAATAACACCAACACCAAGAAGGAATATCGAATCAAACAGTTCATCAACTGTAACGCATCATCTATAATATATCTCCTGGAATGTCCCTGTGGTCTGAAGTACATTGGCAAAACCAAAAGAATCCTGAAACTTCGCATACAAGAACATGTTAGGAATATAAAGAATAAAGTCCTCACACACGCAGTATCAAGACATTTCCATCAATGCCACAACTCGGATCCAGAGACATTAACCTTTAAAGGCATCGAATTGGTATCACTGGGAGAAAGAGGAGGTGACCTTTCCAACCTCCTTTCCAGAAGAGAAATGTTCTGGATCTACGAATTGAACACTCTCCACCCAGATGGCCTCAATGAAGGATACGAAATAGCACCCTTCCTGTAATGTAAGCTACCTATTCTTCGCACTTTCTCCATCCCAACCTCTCCCCCATTCGTCCTGGGTTCGTAAGAAAAACTCTGCTTCCTCGTTACAGCCATACCACACTGGATACGCCCAAATCCGGCCGACCTTGGAAGCAAAGCAGTGTTGGGCCTGACCAGTACCTGGATGGGTGACCGCCAGGGGAGATCAGGTGCTGTAAGAAAGGATTGCACAAGGAATCCTCTAAACCCACAAGCATCCCTATCCCTATCTTTATGTTTTGATACATGTTGTCTCTCTTACCATAATAACTCTAAGTCAGATATCCCCATTAAAATTATAAAAATACTGAATAACTCTCGTTGTCATTTTGATATGCACATCAAAGGTCCATCCATATATCTCCACATTACTATTACAATCACACCAGCCTGGAGACGCCCAATACCGTCCGATCTTGGAAGCTAAGCAAGGCTGGGCTCGGCTAGTACAATGATGGGAGACCGACTTGGAAGACTGAGTGTTGTAAACATGTGTATAATAGGCTATCATATCTAGTATAAATCCCTAAATCTCATTATTTACTTTTTTAATATTTATTACCATTTCTTTTATAATTATTATCCAGTTATTTTGTTGTTTACATTTATATGTAATGCCCGGTTATACTGAATCGATCCTCCCTTTATCTTTTATATAATCCGGAGCTGACCAAATTCCGAATCCAATCTGAAAAAGAAAACATCTCATGGACTTAGACTTTAAAAAAACATGTCCGCCATAACCATGTACTCAGACTACAGAAAAATGGCGGACGCGAGATTCTTATGCTGTCATTCAACACGCCAGCCGGGTATCCAGGCAACCGCCCCGGGGAGCATAAACAGATACAGTGAACTTCCGCCGCACATAAACTACACAGGCGCAGTACGAAACGCCGGACACCGGAAGAGGGGCGGATATGACGTCACGCTGAGCCCGGACCGGAAGTCGGCGGCCCTGAGAGTCTTTAATGTATTTCAGCTGTTTCTAACAACAGATTTCACTCGTTTCTCTCTGCCATAGCTTAAACCAAATAATCTGCATTTAATACAATATGATATCACATATTATTTATAGCAATTTAACAAGTCATGTTAATTGCTTACAGGAAATGGGACTCACATCACTTCCTGTCATACTGGTATATAAGTAAGGTCTGTCTCTAGTCAAATCACCCCTTGATGAAGTCCAGATAGGACGAAACGCGTTGGGTGCTACTCCTTGATCTAAACCTCACCACAAAGCTAAGCTAATTTTCTGATTCCTCTATTTTTAAAAAATTAGGTTTTTTGAAAACGCATATTCCTATGTGCCTTTTTTAATCTGTCTAGTACCTTCTATTTTAGGAGTGATACTTTTAGGTTTTTAAGATAACACATAGTTTTTATGCTACCATGTTTTTTCCTTTAATTATCCAAAAAATTTTATAAGCAGAAATTTTAATTCTCTTTTACCTCACTAATTTTTTTATATGGGTCATATATATACACTCTTTTTATGAACCTATATGTTTTTATCATGTTTTATTTTGTATAGTACGTTCCACTACAATAAACCTATATTATTTTATTTATATACTGCTTTGAGCAATCTATTAGCACCATTGGTCGCTCTCCACTACCTCATCCCCTGTCCACATAACCATTTTCTATAGGTAACCATACCATTACCTATAACTATTTGGGGTAAATGAGCTGACGCCCTGATATATAAAGTAGGGAGTGCAAATGCAATAAGCGTTTTTTGTACACCATTTGTAGAGTTCCCATTCTAGTTGTTACACTTAAGATACTGCATCCGTGGCGCTGATATCTCTCCAGTACACAATTTTCTCTTGGTATCATTGCTTTCAGCCGCCTGGATTTGACCAGCATCTCACATAGAATGTTTGGAACAAAGGAACGTACCAACAAAAGGAGCAATCTATGCCAAAAAATTTTCAATGAAACTGCTATACCTGAGATTGAACAGAACACTAATAATCTCGACGATATGTTTTGGAGCATAGAAAGACTACTGACAAAGGAAATTAAAGCATGGTGGGACATCAGGGGCCTGGAACACTATGTCGATGTAAACAGGATCCCCAGAGGACTCAGGCTATCTAAACAACCAACATTTGGTATGGACAATCAGGACTTTATGAAGGAGTGGGACAACACATTACATAATTGTTCCATTAGCCTTATGAAATTACTTATAACAGAAAAGAAACGCATTATCTCAAACCTGGATTTAGAGATAAAGGAAGCTGAGAACAAAATGGAAATACACAAGGATAAAGAGGATTTCAGAATTAACGAAAAAGTTCTAAACAAGAAATTAGAACGCGTAGAGGAAGAAGTGATCAAGAACAAAGAAAAAAAGTTCACTAGAGACAGACAGGATTATGAGAACAATATGGTGAAAAATTGGAGCAGGTTTAATAGAGGAGAACGACAGGAGCCAAAAGGAACTAAAGATTACTGGCAATCCATCCCCAAGAAACAGAGGTATCCGCAGACTAATACAAGGGGTAAACCCTTGAACCCTATCAGAACCACGAACCGTTTCTCGACATTAAAGAGACTGGATTCCAACACAGAGGAAACTTTTTTATCCCCAGGCACTTCGCACCATCCCAGAGGTACGACAAGGACCACAGAAAAATGGAAAGCCACCAACATATCCCCACGGAAAAGAAGGTTCGAAGAAGAAGAGGATGCCGTGGAGGAAGGAGGAAAGAACCTGTTCAAAAGACGAAATCTCGAATAGAACCGGTTGCCCCTAAAGGTATACACAACCTCTCCAGCCACGTATTGACGGAACACGAAACTACCTTGTTAAATAAAGGTCTTTCGTTTGCACCCACTAAAGGAATGAACAAATTTGATGTCTTTATTGATTTAAACAAATTTATACGGAAAATTACCCTTAAACGCCATTTCCTTAAAAAAGAGGATGCAATCATACAAAACTATGAACAATCAAAATCTGGCTTGAAGCCCACTTCCAAATTTTACCCCCTTGAATCTAAGGGACAATATGTGGGCTTGTTCTATGACCTAGTAAAGAAGGACCTTTGTGACACTACCACTACACCTATCAAGGAAAGAAATCTCACTAATAAAGAGACAGAAGCAATAAAAAGACTTCAGGAAAATAAAAACATTGTTGTAAAAGCGGCTGACAAAGGGGGGGGGTTGGTCATTATGGATAGAGAGGCCTATACCGCAGAAGCTAACAGGCTACTGGGTGATAGAGCCTCATATATTCCATTACAAAACGACCCAAAAGAAACCTTCGTGGAAGAACTAAGGACGATGCTTTTAAAAGGTTTTAGACGTGAAATTATCACCAAAGAGGAATTTCAGTATCTTTTAAACTCCAACCCCACCACCCCCATTTTTTACTTCCTTCCGAAAATACATAAGTCTTTGGAAAATCCCCCAGGAAGACCCATAGTGGCAGGTATCGATTCCCTGACTTCACACCTTTCTGAATATGTGGACCTCTTTTTAAGAAAATACGTCATAGAACTACCGGCTTATTTGAAAGACACGACAACGGTTTTAAACATGATGGAGAACTTCCAGTGGAAAGATACATATAGATGGGTTACAATAGATGTGCAATCTCTATACACTTGCATAGAACATGACAAAGGGATTGAAGCATGCAACGAATTTCTTAGCAAAGACCATCTAATCACAGAGGATCACAGATTTTTCTTGTGCGAGATCATGCTTTTCATTTTAAAACACAACTATTTTAAATTTTTAGATGGATTTTATCTCCAGGTCTGTGGTACAGCCATGGGGACTATCTTTGCACCCAGCTTCGCAAATCTTTTTATGGGACATTGGGAGAATAAACACATTTTTACAAACAATCCATACCAACCTAACATCATCTTTTATAAACGATATATCGATGATATTCTGATCATATGGGAAGGTGAACAACAGATTTTCAAAGAGTTTTTAACACACATCTCGACAAATGATATGAATCTCAGTTTCACAGCAATGGAGAACACGGAAAGGATTGAATTTCTAGATCTGGTCCTGACGCACTCAGGTAGTGATATTATCACAAGCAATTTTATTAAGAAAGTGGATATGAATAGCTACGTGCACTACAAAAGTAATCACCGACAACATTGGAAAGACAATATCCCCTTCTCGCAGTTCAATAGAATATCACGTAACTGTAAGAAAAAGGAAGAAAGAGATCAACAATTGGAAATCTACAAGGAGAGATTCAAAGAAAAGGGTTACCCCGCACAACTCCTGGAAGGAGCTATGAATAGAACAAAGGAATTGGAAAGGGGCGAACTTCTGCAGTATAAAACTAAGGAAAATAAGGAAGATAATGTCAAGTTCATCACGACATATAGCAGACACGAGAAATTCATCCAACAAACACTTAAAAAACATTGGCATATCTTACTCATGGACCCCATTCTAAAGGATTACCTTACCAAAGAACCCAAATTAGTTTTCCGAAAGTCACAAAGCTTGAAGGATTTGGTGGCACCCAGCATGCTAAGAAACCCTGAAGTTAGGAATCCGATGCCGAAATGTGTGGGCAGTTATAAGTGTGGAAAGTGCAATATTTGCAAATATCTTCACCATAACAGGAAAACCTTCAATAACACCAACACCAAGAAGGAATATCGAATCAAACAGTTCATCAACTGTAACGCATCATCTATAATATATCTCCTGGAATGTCCCTGTGGTCTGAAGTACATTGGCAAAACCAAAAGAATCCTGAAACTTCGCATACAAGAACATGTTAGGAATATAAAGAATAAAGTCCTCACACACGCAGTATCAAGACATTTCCATCAATGCCACAACTCGGATCCAGAGACATTAACCTTTAAAGGCATCGAATTGGTATCACTGGGAGAAAGAGGAGGTGACCTTTCCAACCTCCTTTCCAGAAGAGAAATGTTCTGGATCTACGAATTGAACACTCTCCACCCAGATGGCCTCAATGAAGGATACGAAATAGCACCCTTCCTGTAATGTAAGCTACCTATTCTTCGCACTTTCTCCATCCCAACCTCTCCCCCATTCGTCCTGGGTTCGTAAGAAAAACTCTGCTTCCTCGTTACAGCCATACCACACTGGATACGCCCAAATCCGGCTGACCTTGGAAGCAAAGCAGTGTTGGGCCTGACCAGTACCTGGATGGGTGACCGCCAGGGGAGATCAGGTGCTGTAAGAAAGGATTGCACAAGGAATCCTCTAAACCCACAAGCATCCCTATCCCTATCTTTATGTTTTGATACATGTTGTCTCTCTTACCATAATAACTCTAAGTCAGATATCCCCATTAAAATTATAAAAATACTGAATAACTCTCGTTGTCATTTTGATATGCACATCAAAGGTCCATCCATATATCTCCACATTACTATTACAATCACACCAGCCTGGAGACGCCCAATACCGTCCGATCTTGGAAGCTAAGCAAGGCTGGGCTCGGCTAGTACAAGGATGGGAGACCGACTTGGAAGACTGAGTGTTGTAAACACATGAGGGAACAATTTATGAATGACCTACTAATGTGTATATAATTAATTTTTATATATATAAAAATATCTTTTATGCATAATATATCTACTTTAGTGCATCAATAGAGATTTTATTCCCAGTAATACCTTTCCCTAGTATATATGTATATAAGAACATATGCAGATTCTCCTTCCCATTAATGTCTCATGTGTATAATGGGCTATCATATCTAGTATAAATCCCTAAATCTCATTATTTACTTTTTTAATATTTATTACCATTTCTTTTATAATTATTATCCAGTTATTTTGTTGTTTACATTTATATGTAATGCCCGGTTATACTGAATCGATCCTCCCTTTATCTTTTATATAATCCGGAGCTGACCAAATTCCGAATCCAATCTGAAAAAGAAAACATCTCATGGACTTAGACTTTAAAAAAACATGTCCGCCATAACCATGTACTCAGACTACAGAAAAATGGCGGACGCGAGATTCTTATGCTGTCATTCAACACGCCAGCCGGGTATCCAGGCAACCGCCCCGGGGAGCATAAACAGATACAGTGAACTTCCGCCGCACATAAACTACACAGGCGCAGTACGAAACGCCGGACACCGGAAGAGGGGCGGATATGACGTCACGCTGAGCCCGGACCGGAAGTCGGCGGCCCTGAGAGTCTTTAATGTATTTCAGCTGTTTCTAACAACAGATTTCACTCGTTTCTCTCTGCCATAGCTTAAACCAAATAATCTGCATTTAATACAATATGATATCACATATTATTTATAGCAATTTAACAAGTCATGTTAATTGCTTACAGGAAATGGGACTCACATCACTTCCTGTCATACTGGTATATAAGTAAGGTCTGTCTCTAGTCAAATCACCCCTTGATGAAGTCCAGATAGGACGAAACGCGTTGGGTGCTACTCCTTGATCTAAACCTCACCACAAAGCTAAGCTAATTTTCTGATTCCTCTATTTTTAAAAAATTAGGTTTTTTGAAAACGCATATTCCTATGTGCCTTTTTTAATCTGTCTAGTACCTTCTATTTTAGGAGTGATACTTTTAGGTTTTTAAGATAACACATAGTTTTTATGCTACCATGTTTTTTCCTTTAATTATCCAAAAAATTTTATAAGCAGAAATTTTAATTCTCTTTTACCTCACTAATTTTTTTATATGGGTCATATATATACACTCTTTTTATGAACCTATATGTTTTTATCATGTTTTATTTTGTATAGTACGTTCCACTACAATAAACCTATATTATTTTATTTATATACTGCTTTGAGCAATCTATTAGCACCATTGGTCGCTCTCCACTACCTCATCCCCTGTCCACATAACCATTTTCTATAGGTAACCATACCATTACCTATAACTATTTGGGGTAAATGAGCTGACGCCCTGATATATAAAGTAGGGAGTGCAAATGCAATAAGCGTTTTTTGTACACCATTTGTAGAGTTCCCATTCTAGTTGTTACACTTAAGATACTGCATCCGTAGCGCTGATATCTCTCCAGTACACAATTTTTCTCTTGGTATCATTGCTTTCAGCCGCCTGGATTTGACCAGCATCTCACATAGAATGTTTGGAACAAAGGAACGTACCAACAAAAGGAGCAATCTATGCCAAAAATTTTTCAATGAAACTGCTATACCTGAGATTGAACAGAACACTAATAATCTCGACGATATGTTTTGGAGCATAGAAAGACTACTGACAAAGGAAATTAAAGCATGGTGGGACATCAGGGGCCTGGAACACTATGTCGATGTAAACAGGATCCCCAGAGGACTCAGGCTATCTAAACAACCAACATTTGGTATGGACAATCAGGACTTTATGAAGGAGTGGGACAACACATTACATAATTGTTCCATTAGCCTTATGAAATTACTTATAACAGAAAAGAAACGCATTATCTCAAACCTGGATTTAGAGATAAAGGAAGCTGAGAACAAAATGGAAATACACAAGGATAAAGAGGATTTCAGAATTAACGAAAAAGTTCTAAACAAGAAATTAGAACGCGTAGAGGAAGAAGTGATCAAGAACAAAGAAAAAAAGTTCACTAGAGACAGACAGGATTATGAGAACAATATGGTGAAAAATTGGAGCAGGTTTAATAGAGGAGAACGACAGGAGCCAAAAGGAACTAAAGATTACTGGCAATCCATCCCCAAGAAACAGAGGTATCCGCAGACTAATACAAGGGGTAAACCCTTGAACCCTATCAGAACCACGAACCGTTTCTCGACATTAAAGAGACTGGATTCCAACACAGAGGAAACTTTTTTATCCCCAGGCACTTCGCACCATCCCAGAGGTACGACAAGGACCACAGAAAAATGGAAAGCCACCAACATATCCCCACGGAAAAGAAGGTTCGAAGAAGAAGAGGATGCCGTGGAGGAAGGAGGAAAGAACCTGTTCAAAAGACGAAATCTCGAATAGAACCGGTTGCCCCTAAAGGTATACACAACCTCTCCAGCCACGTATTGACGGAACACGAAACTACCTTGTTAAATAAAGGTCTTTCGTTTGCACCCACTAAAGGAATGAACAAATTTGATGTCTTTATTGATTTAAACAAATTTATACGGAAAATTACCCTTAAACGCCATTTCCTTAAAAAAGAGGATGCAATCATACAAAACTATGAACAATCAAAATCTGGCTTGAAGCCCACTTCCAAATTTTACCCCCTTGAATCTAAGGGACAATATGTGGGCTTGTTCTATGACCTAGTAAAGAAGGACCTTTGTGACACTACCACTACACCTATCAAGGAAAGAAATCTCACTAATAAAGAGACAGAAGCAATAAAAAGACTTCAGGAAAATAAAAACATTGTTGTAAAAGCGGCTGACAAAGGGGGGGGGTTGGTCATTATGGATAGAGAGGCCTATACCGCAGAAGCTAACAGGCTACTGGGTGATAGAGCCTCATATATTCCATTACAAAACGACCCAAAAGAAACCTTCGTGGAAGAACTAAGGACGATGCTTTTAAAAGGTTTTAGACGTGAAATTATCACCAAAGAGGAATTTCAGTATCTTTTAAACTCCAACCCCACCACCCCCATTTTTTACTTCCTTCCGAAAATACATAAGTCTTTGGAAAATCCCCCAGGAAGACCCATAGTGGCAGGTATCGATTCCCTGACTTCACACCTTTCTGAATATGTGGACCTCTTTTTAAGAAAATACGTCATAGAACTACCGGCTTATTTGAAAGACACGACAACGGTTTTAAACATGATGGAGAACTTCCAGTGGAAAGATACATATAGATGGGTTACAATAGATGTGCAATCTCTATACACTTGCATAGAACATGACAAAGGGATTGAAGCATGCAACGAATTTCTTAGCAAAGACCATCTAATCACAGAGGATCACAGATTTTTCTTGTGCGAGATCATGCTTTTCATTTTAAAACACAACTATTTTAAATTTTTAGATGGATTTTATCTCCAGGTCTGTGGTACAGCCATGGGGACTATCTTTGCACCCAGCTTCGCAAATCTTTTTATGGGACATTGGGAGAATAAACACATTTTTACAAACAATCCAAACCAACCTAACATCATCTTTTATAAACGATATATCGATGATATTCTGATCATATGGGAAGGTGAACAACAGATTTTCAAAGAGTTTTTAACACACATCTCGACAAATGATATGAATCTCAGTTTCACAGCAATGGAGAACACGGAAAGGATTGAATTTCTAGATCTGGTCCTGACGCACTCAGGTAGTGATATTATCACAAGCAATTTTATTAAGAAAGTGGATATGAATAGCTACGTGCACTACAAAAGTAATCACCGACAACATTGGAAAGACAATATCCCCTTCTCGCAGTTCAATAGAATATCACGTAACTGTAAGAAAAAGGAAGAAAGAGATCAACAATTGGAAATCTACAAGGAGAGATTCAAAGAAAAGGGTTACCCCGCACAACTCCTGGAAGGAGCTATGAATAGAACAAAGGAATTGGAAAGGGGCGAACTTCTGCAGTATAAAACTAAGGAAAATAAGGAAGATAATGTCAAGTTCATCACGACATATAGCAGACACGAGAAATTCATCCAACAAACACTTAAAAAACATTGGCATATCTTACTCATGGACCCCATTCTAAAGGATTACCTTACCAAAGAACCCAAATTAGTTTTCCGAAAGTCACAAAGCTTGAAGGATTTGGTGGCACCCAGCATGCTAAGAAACCCTGAAGTTAGGAATCCGATGCCGAAATGTGTGGGCAGTTATAAGTGTGGAAAGTGCAATATTTGCAAATATCTTCACCATAACAGGAAAACCTTCAATAACACCAACACCAAGAAGGAATATCGAATCAAACAGTTCATCAACTGTAACGCATCATCTATAATATATCTCCTGGAATGTCCCTGTGGTCTGAAGTACATTGGCAAAACCAAAAGAATCCTGAAACTTCGCATACAAGAACATGTTAGGAATATAAAGAATAAAGTCCTCACACACGCAGTATCAAGACATTTCCATCAATGCCACAACTCGGATCCAGAGACATTAACCTTTAAAGGCATCGAATTGGTATCACTGGGAGAAAGAGGAGGTGACCTTTCCAACCTCCTTTCCAGAAGAGAAATGTTCTGGATCTACGAATTGAACACTCTCCACCCAGATGGCCTCAATGAAGGATACGAAATAGCACCCTTCCTGTAATGTAAGCTACCTATTCTTCGCACTTTCTCCATCCCAACCTCTCCCCCATTCGTCCTGGGTTCGTAAGAAAAACTCTGCTTCCTCGTTACAGCCATACCACACTGGATACGCCCTAATCCGGCCGACCTTGGAAGCAAAGCAGTGTTGGGCCTGACCAGTACCTGGATGGGTGACCGCCAGGGGAGATCAGGTGCTGTAAGAAAGGATTGCACAAGGAATCCTCTAAACCCACAAGCATCCCTATCCCTATCTTTATGTTTTGATACATGTTGTCTCTCTTACCATAATAACTCTAAGTCAGATATCCCCATTAAAATTATAAAAATACTGAATAACTCTCGTTGTCATTTTGATATGCACATCAAAGGTCCATCCATATATCTCCACATTACTATTACAATCACACCAGCCTGGAGACGCCCAATACCGTCCGATCTTGGAAGCTAAGCAAGGCTGGGCTCGGCTAGTACAAGGATGGGAGACCGACTTGGAAGACTGAGTGTTGTAAACACATGAGGGAACAATTTATGAATGACCTACTAATGTGTATATAATTAATTTTTATATATATAAAAATATCTTTTATGCATAATATATCTACTTTAGTGCATCAATAGAGATTTTATTCCCAGTAATACCTTTCCCTAGTATATATGTATATAAGAACATATGCAGATTCTCCTTCCCATTAATGTCTCATGTGTATAATGGGCTATCATATCTAGTATAAATCCCTAAATCTCATTATTTACTTTTTTAATATTTATTACCATTTCTTTTATAATTATTATCCAGTTATTTTGTTGTTTACATTTATATGTAATGCCCGGTTATACTGAATCGATCCTCCCTTTATCTTTTATATAATCCGGAGCTGACCAAATTCCGAATCCAATCTGAAAAAGAAAACATCTCATGGACTTAGACTTTAAAAAAACATGTCCGCCATAACCATGTACTCAGACTACAGAAAAATGGCGGACGCGAGATTCTTATGCTGTCATTCAACACGCCAGCCGGGTATCCAGGCAACCGCCCCGGGGAGCATAAACAGATACAGTGAACTTCCGCCGCACATAAACTACACAGGCGCAGTACGAAACGCCGGACACCGGAAGAGGGGCGGATATGACGTCACGCTGAGCCCGGACCGGAAGTCGGCGGCCCTGAGAGTCTTTAATGTATTTCAGCTGTTTCTAACAACAGATTTCACTCGTTTCTCTCTGCCATAGCTTAAACCAAATAATCTGCATTTAATACAATATGATATCACATATTATTTATAGCAATTTAACAAGTCATGTTAATTGCTTACAGGAAATGGGACTCACATCACTTCCTGTCATACTGGTATATAAGTAAGGTCTGTCTCTAGTCAAATCACCCCTTGATGAAGTCCAGATAGGACGAAACGCGTTGGGTGCTACTCCTTGATCTAAACCTCACCACAAAGCTAAGCTAATTTTCTGATTCCTCTATTTTTAAAAAATTAGGTTTTTTGAAAACGCATATTCCTATGTGCCTTTTTTAATCTGTCTAGTACCTTCTATTTTAGGAGTGATACTTTTAGGTTTTTAAGATAACACATAGTTTTTATGCTACCATGTTTTTTCCTTTAATTATCCAAAAAATTTTATAAGCAGAAATTTTAATTCTCTTTTACCTCACTAATTTTTTTATATGGGTCATATATATACACTCTTTTTATGAACCTATATGTTTTTATCATGTTTTATTTTGTATAGTACGTTCCACTACAATAAACCTATATTATTTTATTTATATACTGCTTTGAGCAATCTATTAGCACCATTGGTCGCTCTCCACTACCTCATCCCCTGTCCACATATATATATATATATATATATATATCACCCCAGGTGAATTGACTTCAATTTCTTTGAGCCGCAGTACTGCATTTTTGTGTATGGGCTTAGTGCTGTG
Source organism: Pseudophryne corroboree (assembly GCF_028390025.1). Taxonomy (NCBI): domain Eukaryota; kingdom Metazoa; phylum Chordata; class Amphibia; order Anura; family Myobatrachidae; genus Pseudophryne; species Pseudophryne corroboree. The sequence continues at coordinate 297,886,962 of NC_086450.1, read as the reverse complement.
AGTTCCTCTGGAGGACACTGGACAGTAATTTAAAATTAAAACATGGGCTGCCCTCCTCTGACTATCTATATATATATTTACACTGTATATACATATATTATATAATATACATACATAATGTACACATATAGTTACATTTACATATGTGGTTGATTTACATTTTTTAATAAAACCATTTCTGAACCTACAACAGCCTGTCTGTAGGGACCGCAGGGGAGCTGCAGCTGTCTGTAATATCCCATCTTCCTGAGCAGTGCATCAGCCGCATGATGTTGCGATGCCTGCACCATCAGGATAGGACCAAGTGTCAGGTAATTGGGAGGGGGAGGCAGGGGTGTTGGTGCCGGCTGCACAGCTGGCCAATGCAGTACTTCGGTGGGCGGGAGGGTACTAATCAATTATAAATAGGCACTGCTCTTGTTTTGTCTTGTTCATTATCTTTGGGGTCCCTCCAACCCATGGGACCCCATACAGTTGTCCCCTTTGTCCCCCCTTGCTGCTGGGCCTGGCCCTTTTTTCTAGACCAGACTTTGTAGATCAATCTAATTAATAGACTGTACTTTCATTTTTCCAGAGGTGCCCTCAGTTAAAATAGGCTGCATGTTATATTTTGTTTTTCCCCTATTATTTGAATCATATTTGTCTATGCAATCTGTAAGCATTAGTTTGTGAGAGACAGATCATGTCAAACTAACTTAGTTAGCTTCTATGAGGAAGTGAGTGACAATCTCGACCAGAGAAAAGCAGTTGATGTGGTCTACTTAGATTTAGCAAAACCCTTTGATACAGTGCCTCACAGGAGACTAATCATCAAATTAAAAGAACTTGGCCTAGGAAAAACTATTTGTACATGAATAAGTAACTGGCTGGATAGCAGGGTACAGCAAGTAATGGTCAGTGGGATGTCCTCCAGCTGGGCACAAGAAGTCAGCGGAATACCACAAGGGTCTGTACCCGGGCCACTATTGTTCAACATATTTATCAATGACCTAGAAATAGGCCTTGAAAGCACAGTGTCAATCTTTGCAGATGATACTAAACTGTGTAGGGTAATTAATTTGGAAATAGATGTGGAGTCTCTACAGAATGACTTATCTAAACTTGAAATCTGGGCATCTAAATGGAGAATGAGGTTCAATATAGAAAAATGCAAAGTTATGCATTTCAGGACTAAAAACAAACTTGCAACCTACATATTAAATGGGGAAAATCTAGGGGTAACAGTATTGGAAAAAAAATTTGGGGTACTCATAGATAATAGGCTTAATAACTGTATACAATGTCAAAGTGCAGCAAAGAAGGCAAGTAAGGTGCTAGCATGCATAAAACAGGGAATTGAGACAAGGGACGAGAGTGTAATCCTGCCGCTGTACAAATCATTGGTACGTCCGCACCTTGAATATTGTGTTCAATTTTGGGCACCACATTATAAAAAAGATATCTGTGAACTCGAAAGGGTTCAAAGGCAAGCTACTGTACTAAATTGATTAAAGGGCTAGAGGGACTGGAGTACAAGGAAAGCTTACTAGGTTGAATATGTATACACTGGAAAAGAGGCATCTAAGAGGAGACATTATTAATATCTTCAAATGTGTAAAGGGACGTTACAAAGAATTATCAGAGGAAGTACACAAGGTCACTCGCTGAGGTTAGAGGAGAGAAAATTCCATACAAAACGTAGGAAAGGGTTCTTCACTGTTAGGAAAATAAGGATTTAGAATTCCTTGCCAGAGAAGGTGGTAATGGCGTACTCTGTATATACATTTAAAAACGGATTGGATAAATTTCTGACTGAAAAAGATATCCAAGGTTATAGCATTTAAAATATGGACATTGATAATTTGGAAGGAACATGATTTACAGTGGTTAACTAGCCATAAAACATTATTTCAACAGGTGAAATTTATATTGAACTCGGCTTAATACAGAATACAGGTTGAACTCGATGGGCATTTTGACTATTTTCAACCTCAGTAACTATGTTACTAACTATGTTAATTATGTAACCCTTTATCTTTATACAATTGTAAAAAAACATTGTAATTTTTTTCTGTAAATAAAGTACTCCGTTATTAGTGTCTTTCATATATGCTGCAGAACCCAGATTTAGAATAATATTTTAGATTACTAAGATAATACTACAGTACCACACAATTGTGATAGAGTGTTTGGGCACTTTTGTAATTACCACAGGTAGTGGCAGTAAAGATAGGTGTATGGTACAAAAAGCAGATAGATAGATAGATAGATAGATAGATAGATAGATAGATAGATAGATAGATAGATAGATAGATAATTCAGTGTATTATTTTTAGTTTTATTTGATTAATTATTATTATTATTATTATTATTATTATTATTATGGACTAATACCCACATTAAACAATAAATAGAATGAATCTTTCATTATAATTAATTGCATATTGTTACATTTACTTTCTTAGGAATAAGGGAATAAGTTTAGTTGTGGTATCTGCAAGTGAAAACATGAGTTTACTCAACCCAAGTTTTACCAACCCTTACAAGTTATTCCTTAAATGTAATACAGGTTGAGTATCCCATATCCAAATATTGCAACATATGGAATATTCTGAAATACAGAATTTTTTGAGTGAAAGTGAGATAGTGAAACCTTTGTTTTTTGATGGCTCAATGAAAGTAAACTTTGTTTAATACACAAAGTTATTAAAAATATTGTATTAAATGTCCTCCAGGCTGTGTGTATAAGGTGTATATGAAACATAAATGAATTGAGTGAATGAATGTACACACACTTTGTTTAATGCAAAAAGTTATAAAAATTATTGGCTAAAATTACCTTTAGGCTGTGTGTATAAGGAGTAGATGCAACATAAATGCAATAAGTGTTTAGACATAGGTCCCATCACCACGATAACTCATTATGATATGCAATTATTCCAAAATACTGAAAAATTCGATATCCAAAATACTTCTGGTCCCAAGCATTTTGAATAAGGGATACTCAACCTGTATTTTACTTACTCTGGGTTATTTATTTATAATTTAGTTTTAAATATTATAAGTGTATTACAACCTACGGGCTATACAGCAAAGATATTCTTCATAGATCAAACTAATTATAATTTTAATAACAAAATGCTAAAACAAGGTTAAAAAATGTAAAAACATCTAGACATCTAGTAATATGAAGCAACATTGTATAAAAAAAAGCACATAATATAAAAATGCACAAGAGAAATTAAGATATGTGGTGTTATATAATGAGTATGAATTGTATACTGCAAATGTATTTTTACACATAAGAGAAAAGTCATGAAGAAACTTAAAAAAAAAGAAATTGGTACCTTCTTGCTGAACAGGTAGTGACTGTCATTAAGACAGATGGGGTCGTTTCAGTCTCTCTTATCAGCTTTGTTAATTCATATCAACATATCTGCATGTTATTTTCATAAGGCCTCTGAAATCGACTTGATGTAGAAGGAGATAAAGATGAGCCACACAGGGCTGATCTGGCTCAGAAAGACCATCAAATCCTGTGAACTGTCAATGAACCAGCACAATAGTGAAATAAATGAACTACTACCACCAGTCAAAGTAATTGTTCTATGCACAGCAAGTTGTAATTATGCATCTGACTATATATATTTAATTGCACTCATAAATGTTATCACATGTAGCAAAGTATTTTCTCTGCAAAATATATTCATGCAATTACATTTTTAATTTGGCAACAATATTTTATTCACTGTTTGTGCCAAATAACATTTCAATATGTTCCAGGTCTTTTCTCATTCAAGAAGTGGAAGAACAGTATATACACCTAATAAATGTAATACAAAGTATTTAGGAGCTTGGAATTTTGTAAAAATAGGTATGTACCAAAACTACTTTCTGAAGTTGGACTACAAAGAACATTTTCTATGTTTCTTTACCAACATTAATCACAGTTAATACTATTTGATTTCTTTATACAGTGCCAATAAAATCCCATACACTGGTTTATGAATGATTCACGACTAACTGAAAAACATTATTTTTCATTCCAAATACAATTAAGTTAATTAAGTGATCAATAAAAGGCATTACTTGGAATATAATGAATTTATAATTTAGATTATGACTGTAATAAGTGTGGGGGAAAATGGATGGTATTAATACATGCTTCATAAAATAAGAACGTGTTATGCTGTATTGACTAGATTTCTTTTAGAGAATAAATTGAAATTAATGCTGAACATTTTGTATATTTTATGGTTTGGTATATCTGCCACTTAGACTCTTCTTTTTCACATACCATTTGTTTAAATACAGCTATCGCTTGAGGATATTTGCGTACATGAATGCATTCATATTGTTTATTCCATAACAGAGGCCATGCATAAATTAACATATGAAAAATAACATGTAACATAGTGTACTTGGCCTCATAATTATTCACTCAATATTTCTCTTTCACTTTAGTTATGCAGATCTTAAACTTTATATTTTAGGTCTCTTTTAATAATGCTGAAAATTATCAAGGTCACAGATTTCTGGGTTTGGGTGATCACCACTTATTGTGTTGTACTTGGATCTGGGGGAGAACAGAGTCAACTTGGGAAGTCTTACAATTACTGCAATCTTCCTATGACCTGGTTACTGCAATCAACTATCACAGAAATGGTAATATAGTTAAAACACAACATGACACCTTAACACATACAACATGACACCTGAATAGTTAAAATACAACATGACACCTGAACAGGAGTGGCTGGGAAGTCACCAGATGGCAATGGAGGTAAAAAGAATGTACAAGTTTACTATGTAAGAGTGATAGGGGTACTACCTTAGCCAGTGTCATTGGTAATCCACAGTCACATTTATTTAATATATTAAAATGTACCTGAATATCACTATAGTTTGGTTTGGGACATCAAGAACAGTTTTAGGGAAATTGTGTGACTGTAATAAAGTTTGCATGTCCAGGTGTAAAAAAATGTACATGGACCAGGCACCTGTAGAAGGCTGTAACACAAGAGATACTGAACCACCTATAAACAGGATGTGGTTAGCATCACGAACCAATGCCGGAATCCTGACACCACTCAGAATCTCGGCAATGGAACACCGACCGCCGACCTCCTGAAGCAAGTGGTGTGTCTGTTAAGGGTGCCTGTTAGGGTTAGGTCCCAGGGAGAGGTTAGGGTTTCAAACTATAGGGGTTAAACTCAAGGGGTGTGGCTACTAGCTGTAGCCACCACTCCCTGTGTCTTAGCCATAGCCACTACACCCAGTTGGGAGGCTCCTGCACTTGCTACCCTGCTTAGCAGAGCAGCAGTGAATAGACAATCGGGGTAATTCAGAGTTGATCGCAGCAGCAAATTTGTTAGCAGTTGGGCAAAACCATGTGCTCTGCAGGGGAGGCAGATATAACATGTGCAGAGAGAGTTAGATTTGGGTGGTGTGTGTTCAAACTGAAATCTAAATTGCAGTGTAAAAATAAAGCAGCCAGTATTTACCCTGCACAGAAACAAAATAACCCACCCAAATCTAACTGAATTACCCCCAATGTGCGCATATGCACAGTGTCTATTCAGTTGAGACAGATGGAGAGGGGGCATGCCAGCAGCTCACAGAGCACTGGGCATGCCCCCTTAGTGACAAAAATGGGGGCGTAGCTCATGACTGCAGAACTCCCGCAAAGTCCTACCCCCTTTCAGGTAGGCCACGCTTCCTTTCAAAATCAGGCGTGGCTTCACCGCGCGAGTGTCCCTCTTCAAAATGTTGGGAGGTATGCATTACATACCTTTCATTACATGTTAAAGAACTGAATATTAGAAGTTAATGTATAGATGTAGCCACGCTCATCTTCCTCCATGTGGTGTGTAATGCAAATGAGTAGTCGCATTACGTATGCCTGCTCCTGGTCACAGGGAGGCGTATTCAGCTGCAAGGTGGCATATGCAGTCACTGTGTAATGATTTGTTTCTCCACATGTATTTGCCTACCAGGTGTTGCTTTTGAAAACCACCACTGCGCATGCGTGAAGTCTTTATTGTAAAGTCAAATGGTGCTTCCAGTTTAAGAACTACTTTTAATGATTTTTTTAAATGTATTTATTTATTTGTATGTTTTACAGGCCTTACCATGATAACAGTTGTTTTATTACATAATGCAAATTTTACCATTTAGCTGATTGCATGCATCCATTATCCACTGAAAATTACATTAAACAGCTATAGTGCACATCAAGAGAAACATCATTTTAATACACTGCAAATTTTGCCATGCTTGTTCTGAGTCACTCATGATCATGAGTATCTATTACCATAACTTGTGCATACAGACGCAAACTCATATGTAAATATAACCAGCGGTCCCTTTCAATTGGCTTTACTTATCAATATATACCGTCAGGGACAGGATTTAGCGAGGGAGGTTTCCCTGGATGGGTGTGTATGTATATGTGCATGTATGTGTAATATATATATATATATATATATATATATATATATATGTACAGAGGCAGGAGAGCACTCATAGAGACTGGTAAACCATAGAAAATCAGCACAGAATGCTGTAGCTGTTTGTCAACATTTCAGAGTTAGACTCTTTTAAAAGAGTCTAACTCTGAAACATTGACAAACAACTGCAGCGTCCTATGCTGATTTTCTATGGTTTACTAGTCTCTATGAGTGCGGTCGTACCTGCGTACATATTATCTGATTCTGATGGGCACCAGAGCATGTTGTGCGGTACTAGTAAGGAGTCCCATTAATCAGTTGCAGCTATATATATATATATATATATATATATTTTTTTTTTTTATATATATATATACATAAACACACACACAAACATATATATATATTTATACATATGTATAATACATACGGGTATGGTTCGTTTTATCGACAGTATCTAGGTCGACAATGTTTAGGTCGACAGTCACTAGGTCGACATGGATGGAAGGTCGACAGGGTTTCTAGGTCGACATGTGCTAGGTCGACAGGTCTAAAGGTCGACATGAGGATTTTTTTTTTTTTTGGTGTCGTTTTCTTCGTAAAGTGACCGGGATCCCAAATTAGTGCACCGCGTCCCCTCACATGGCTCGCTTAGCTCGCTATGCTTCGGGCATGGTGCCTTCGCTCCGCTACCGCTTCGCTCGGCACACTTTACCGTTCCAATCGTAGTCCACGTGGATCGTTAAGTATGAAACCCCCCCCCCCCAAAAAAAAGTGAAAAACTCATGTCGACCTTTAGACCTGTCGACCTAGAAACCCTGTCGACCTTCCATCCATGTCGACCTAGTGACTGTCGACCTATAGTGGTCGACCTAAACATTGTCGACCTAGACACTGTTGATCTTCAGACCGGATCCCAATACATACATATATAACAAACATTTATATATGCATGCACAAACACACATAAACCCACATACATACATACATACATACATACATACATACATACATACATAAATACATACCAAATACACACAGAAACAAAGATTTCAAACTTACATATACAGCATTCTACAGTATGCTCTACACCAAGGCAGGGAGTAGATGAGCGGCTGCAGCAGTGTGAGGTTGGAGGTAGCTGCTGTGTCTGAGCATGCACAGCCAGAAGCTCCTCCGGCTCCCGGGACATTCTGTAAGCAGAGAGCTGCATAGGTCTCTGCTGTTGCTGCAGCTCCACGGCTGCAATCATGTTTGCGGCTTTTGCTGAGATGGAGACACAGCTGTCTCCTTCTCAAAAAGAAAATTTGGTTTATCAGGGGGGCTTCTAGGTACTCGGAACCCCCCCTGTGTGTGCCACTGACTGTATATAAAGCGAAAGCCCTCACTCATCACTAATTCTCTTACTTCCCAATACATTAGGAAGCTGACATTTCTAGGTATTCTTCAGGTGGGAGATAGGAAGACTACATAATTAGAATTTTAATAAACCTCCCCTAAGGGGATGAAAAGGGGGTTGAAATAATGATGATATCATTACCAATGCATGGCTTGCGTTGTGTTAACAATAATGCCCAAATGGATAATCGGATCAAAATTTGGATTGCACCTGCAGTGTGTAGAATTTAATAAACTACTAAAATGGTCCTGTCACATTTTACCATATCTGCTACGGGTTCTCCTCAGGTAACACCAAGCACTACATATTAATATTTACTTACATTAAGACATCTCAGATTTACATCTCTATAGATTTATCACATTTTTTACACTAATTTATATTTACAACCGTGAAAATCAGAAACTCCCATGCAAAGAACGGGTAGACCAACAGCCCTCACTCACTTACTCATTCACTCACTCACTCACTCACTCACTGACTCATCACTAAGAGGGAGATGAAGTAAGCATGATAAAAGTGGAAAATTAAGCCAGTGGAGAAGTTGCCCATGGCTACCAATCAGCATCAATGTAACATTTATAGTTTGCATATTATAAAAGCATACAGAGCAGCTGATTGGTTGTTATGGGCAACTTCTAAACTAGCACACCTCCGCTTTTATCACTGCTTAGTGAGTCACTCTCACATTTTGACAAAGGGGTTAGACACCCCGAAACATTGATGCCTCATGCTGTGAATTTATAATACATGCTATTCAGCCACAAGACCCTGAGTGCCGCAGTCTTTTCTTCAAGATATATATATATATATATATATATATATATATAGCAAAACATTCCAAAAGCATGAGAATCCCTCCTCAGCAAAAAGAAAGAAACCAGCACACCAACAATAACCGATTCAAAAGTGCTCTATTTCAGCATGGCAACAGTCAGAATTTGAAAAAACATTATCTTCCAGTTAGGCTAAACATGATACATCACATGTCCCTCTGGATGCCCTTGAGGAAGGTGGTGACACCGAAACAGCTGTTGGGCAGATGAAACCATGACTTTCCTACCAGAGGGACATGTGATGTATCATGTTTAGCCTAACTGGAAGATAATGTTTTTTTCAAATTCTGACTGTTGCCATGCTGAAATAGAGCACTTTTGAATCGGTTATTGTTGGTGTGCTGGTTTCTTTCTTTTTGCTGAGGAGGGATTCTCATGCTTTTTGAATGTTTTGCTATACTTGTTATATGGAATTACAGCACCCGGACCTAATTATGCAAATGTGTGCGGCTTTTCTTGTTTTTTTTTTTTTTTTATATATATATATATATATATATATATATTGTGCTTTATAACCATTTTACCCTCTGTTTCTTTTTTAAAACAGATTTTTTTTATTCACTAAAACCCATAATATCTACATAAAGTTCGATACATTTTAATAACATATTTTTCTAAAGGCCAAAAGACATCATGTTTATTGAAATAATATGCACATGTTCATTAAAATCATCAAATGCTGCTACAAATCCCTTTCCTTGTGTTCATCTGTGCATATGAATGTCTCATACACTTAGTCCATTGGCTGTTGCCAGAAAAAAGAAGATTGCTTTTTTTGGAGCACTCTTTTACAATGTGATCAGTCAATTAGTTCAATAAGATTGCTAGTATTAAAACGTAACTTTTAATATTTGTCCTTAAAGTAATTGGGGTGAGTTAGAAAAATATCATAATGTGACTATTAATTTAGGTCTGTATTTAACACCACTATTTGTACTATAGAGTTAAATAAACATATTAAAAGACATAATCTTTCTTGTAATAACCGCTCCAAATTGTTTCATGTTTTATATTGCTAGTGCAACAACAAAAAAATAAGTTTTGTGTGTAACACTTTGCAATTTTTTTTGTTACACTGGCAATATAAAACACATGACATAATTTGTGAGGAGCCTGGCTAAAATACATAAAATAATTTGGGAGGAGATCCTTTGTGGGAATTATCGTGCAGCAGCGGTTATTACAAGAAAGGTTTACTACTATATTGGCCAATTGTTATGTCTATAACTGTTAACTAAGATCTTTTGGTAGATGTATATTTGTGAATTACTTATGATATAAAATACTAAGCAGCATTATCTGATTAATTCTGCTTTAGCCTTTAAGGCCAACCACTATTACAAGTAAGAATTAATTACTTACCATTCTATATGAAAGAAAAATATTCACCACAAAGACAGATTATGTCTTTTAATATGTTTATTTAACTCTATAGTACAAATAGGGGTGTTAAATACAGACCTTAATTCATAGTCACATTATGATATTTTTCTAACTCACCCCAATTATTTTAGGGACAAATATTAAAAGTTACGTTTTTTAATACTAGCAATCTTATTGAACTAATTGACTGATCACATTGTAAAAGAGTGCTCCAAAAAAAGCAATCATTTTTCTGGCAACAGCCAATGGACTAAGTGTATGAGTTGAGCTCATGATTGTTGGAGCACCTCCAGCATTACTATTGTAGAAGCCCATTTTCAAGGCTAAAGGCTAATAGCTGGTTAGGAATAGCTATCTACAGTATTAAGAATTATTTTATTTATGTATGTCTGGTGCAGGATACAAACTGAATAGTGTGCATATGAATGTGCAAGGACTGAGATGCCCACTGTTAACATCTGTAGACACCGTAATACCACCTAATGTGTAGATGCCACCATCAGGCTCACCATTAAAACCATCAAAACTTATACTAATAATATGGTAGGTGCAGAATTTCAATCTGACTAAAGACTTAACTGTAAACAATTGAGCATATGTATGCAAACCCTTCAGTGACATGCTCCCTACACTTACAGTACATAACAGGCCCATATGACAGACCATTTCCTTGTCTCTCTTTAGCAAACTCCCCATGTCACCACCCAGGAACACTGAGCCCTTTTCTAAGACATTTCTGATACCGTATGTCTCAAACACAAATAGTGCCTTTGTGCATTAAAAACGATGAAGCACATGCACAGTAAGATTTCTTAGGTATTTTTGTGTACGTGTAGTAGCAAAACATCTCTCAACTCTGTGAACATCAGCATTGTGTGCTACTCTAAATCAGCTACAGTACGTTACAGTAGATAAATTGCTCAATATCAGTGGTAATATACAGTATGTTGCCTACATAATACGTTTCCTTGAGCCAGAACAGAAAGTGTACTGTTTATGCCTAGGTATTCAAGATTATGTAGAGCTGCCTGGTTTCTATAAGGATTTGGTCCTTAATAGAATCTGAAATCATAGGTGTAACTGCTGTCTCTTCTCTTCTCTGGCTTCTCAGAATTATATGTCCAAAACAAGTATCTACACATCCTTCCACATGGCACACATTTTTTCTTTGATACAGCACTAAATGATGGTTTAACCTTGCTACATCTCCAAGATCTCTTATTCTGATCTGCAATAACCAAGATTTTCTTCCTGGCAAAAATGCTTACTTATTTGAAGCTTGGAGACATTGTGGTTATAATTTTCACATTCTTACATTGTGGATATGATTATCATATTCTCACATTCATGACCCCACTGACCTTTAATGCCATTGTGAGTCATTACTTGCACTGCAGACAATTCACTAACTTTCATTCTTTACATATCCAAAAAAAAATTGGTATTCACCTTTTATGCAAAAATTACCTCCATGAGCCTCTCTTAGCTGGATATCCATAAAATAGCTTGGGAGGAAGATATTAGGGAGAGCTTGGGTGTTGAGGATTGGGAAGAACAAACAGCCTCCAGTTCCATTTTTGTCAAAATAAAAATAAAAATCCTAGAACTTTTTTTTACAGATGGCACTCTATCTTGTGCCCTGCATACTGTATATATTTTCTATATCTGCTTCACCTTACTGTTGGAAAAGCTGCGCTGCAACTGGTACCTTTATCCACATATACTGTAGTTGCACTGCCCAAAAAGCCTTTCTATCTTGTTTGATATCAAGTGTTTTTTTTATTATCCTTATTGGACCTGTAAATCCCCCTCTTTCCTAACTAATCCCCCACTTTCCAATTAAATTACTGGCCATATTGTAGCAGCTGTAATTTGTCAAATTGCAGGGGATTGTCTGAATCACACCCATGATATCTTATAAGCAATTATAAACCATACATGGCATATTTATTAGATGGAGTATATTACTAGTATCCTACATAACTGAAAGTGTGGTTGCCATGGTCCACTCATTTTGATGTGAGCTTACTATTTTCCATACAGTTATCTCTAAGAGGTAAGCATTTAATCCAGCTTCCCCTTGGCCCTCCTACTGTATCTCTGTTTTTTATATCTCATTGAGGTCTGCAACACTGTTTCCTGAACCTCTTTGTCCCTTTTCTATATCTGGGGTTTTGTGCTTTTTCCTTTTTTTTTCCTGTCGACTCTTGTTTCCTCTATTTCTATTATCCTTAACTAAAATTTGACAACATCAAAAATATTGTCTACTGTCATTGCCTGTTTCAGTACTGGATATTGCTATATCATTATTTTGATGTACTGTCAATATATTTGTTCAGATTTTTATTCTAAAAATAAAATTGATAAAAAAAGAAAGTGTACTGTTTAAACTTGAATATTCATACACACAAAGTGGTTATATTGGGTTTTGGCTTTAAAGAATTGTACTCAGTTGTTCAATTCAAATGCTCTCTGTGATGCTAAATTTCCCTGTTTTGTTATGAAAATTCTCATGAAGCTCTGAAAAAATGTCAGAAGTCATGACAAAGTTATTTTCTGTAATGTTTTTGAACAAACCCTGTATTTTGTAGTGCTATTTTAAAATAAACTTTATTAAACATTTACTAATATTTACTAATATACTGTACATTATAAATGTCATATACTGTAAAAAATAATTTGAAAGTACATTTTCTTTCAGCTAGTAATACATGACTCATGAATAGATTCTGCAAATATTGGACTATTTGTCCAATTCCTTGAATAATCCTAGACGTCAAACCATGGGAGAATTGCTTGGCTCTTTTTTCAAGCATACATTATTTAGATCTTTGTGATTTTGATGACTCACTGGTACGAAAGTGTTGAAAAATATCTTGTGGACTGATAGTAAAATGTAAATATTTACAAAAGAAAAAATGTTACTTTGAAGTATTGCCCAGCCTCATATTGGAACCATTGTCTGATTTTTTGCTTTGTCTGTTGCACTACCTACACATCCTATGCAAGTATAATTTTGTCTTATAAAATGCATGTGTGAAATAGACAGTATAGTTATCTTTATTCAAACTGTCATAGAGGCTAATTCAGACCTGATCACTGCTGTGCGTTTTCTCACACCGGGTGATCAGGTCTGAACTGCACATGCGCTGCAGTGCGCATGTGCATGCCAGTGATGCTATTGGCATCTCAGCCCAGCGATCGCCTCTGCCTGATTGACAGGCAGAGGCATTTGCTGGGCAGGAAGGGGCAGGCTGGTGGCGTTTGACCACCACTTTGGGGGTGACATCACACGCAGCTGCTGCGACCCGGGATGCGACAACTAGCTCCCTGCCAGCGTGCAGGAGCTTCGCAGGTAGGGAGCTTCTTGTCAAGTACAAAAGCATGGCCGATGCTTTTGTACTTGTGCAGGGGGGATATGGCTTGACATGCGGGGCGGACTAGCCCTGTGCTGGGCGTCCCCACACATATCAGAGTAAATGATCGTAGATGTGCTAAATTTAGCACATCTACGATCAACTCTGAATTACACCCATAGTTTACTATTATTTGTTTCATTTCTTGTTAAAATGATTGATCTTTATATAGGTATGTGCCTTCTTTATAAATTTGACCTAGCTGGAACAAAAAATGTTCCAGTAAATGCAGTAGCCAGGTAATGATAACCTCCACCTCTCAGCTTTCAGAGATTGTTTGGGTTCTATTGATAAAGCATTGGGCACACCTTTGTTTATTTGCCTAGCACATATCTGTTATGAAACACCTCAATCTGGCCATGTCTACCCATTATCTAGAGTATAAAACTTTCATCAAGATCTGTCACCAAATTGCTGCTCTAATTAATATGTGTAATTATGGCACTCCATCAGAGCTGCCACAGATGTGTTATGGACTTTGTGCCCTTTTCCCCCCTACAAAACACAGCCTGGCTAAATGCTTTTGACTTGCAGCAGGGAAAAGGTTAAAGACATATTCCATGCTGCAGCTGGCACAGGGACACTACTGGCTCAGGGAGAGTCACATGGGAGTAAGCCAGCATGCTCTGGGTAAGTTAGCTGCTTGGTTAAAAAAAGACTGTTGGTGCACTGAGGCAGCCATCTAAAATCAATGGCTAGCAGTGATCAGAGAATAATGCAAGGTCTGAGGGGTCCACTGAGTGTCTAAACAGTTCCAAGAGGTGGTGCTGAAAGTGACTGAAGGTGGGTCACTGGATCATAGCAGATGTAAAGAGAGACTGGACTGCAGCAGCTGCAAAGAGAGACTGCACAGCAGCTGTAAAGAGAGCACAGGTAGGAGACTGCTAGTGGAGGTCCATGTGATTGACAGCAGCAGAAGTGTGAGATGGCCCCTGGCAGTGAAATGAATCACAGCTGGACAGCCCCTCAGTATTCAGAGTGCTGTGATTTACAGCATCATAGAGGGGAGAAAGTAAGCATTTTAACAGCACATCATTCCCAATACAAAACTGTAGCGTCTCAAAGGGAAATTTGTAGCACCACAACTCTGATCACACTAACAACAGGGTACCATTAATAGTAGAGACAATCTTTATTTTAGCAAGTTATAATCTAGACCAGCTGTTGCTTATGAGGATAGCTTTATAGCTTTAAACTACTAGACAGTTACATTAATTCAGTTAGACCAGCAGTCCCATTATTAGTGTTATGGAATTACTGTGAGACAGACATCCGTACACACACAGTTAGGAGCTGCACTTCTCAGGGCAGATCAGGACTAAGCAGTGTAAACATGAATAACCAGTTCCTAGAACTAAAGCTTCTAACCTCCAACCAGAGAGCAGTGACAGGATACAATTGCCAAAATCTTTGGTCAGCTAAACCTTCAGTAAAAACATTGAGCTTAGAGACCCTCTGATACACAGTAGAAACAGAAACATTGTTTCCATTAGACTAAGGAAACTATAAAGTATCAACTGAGAGTGGATAACAGAGAGGATAACTACTTCTACTCAGTAAGGGGCAGCATTATCTTCAGATTAAGGTGCCCATACTATAGATGACCTGGAAATTATGTATTCTCATTAACAGTTTCCCTGGAACTCCTCCGGCAGCTCCCCAACAGTCCTGGGCAAACGATATAGTCAGTGGTGCAAGTACAAAAAATGTCTTATAGGTACCAAAAATGGGTGTGGTCAAATGTCACATGGGGCATGGCCAATGAAAATGGGGGCATGATACACATATGGGGGTGCCAGATACACATATGACCCCAATAGTGCCAGATACACGTTACCCCACAGTGCCAGATATACATTGCCTCACAGTGCCAGATATACATTGCCCCAGAGTGCCAGATACACAAATGCACCCAGAGTGCCAGATACACAAATGCCCCAACAGTGCCAGATACACATTGCAGCAAAGTGCCAGATACACAAATGCCCCAGTGTCAGATACACATTGCCCCAGTGTCAGATATACATTGCCCCAAAGTGCCAGATACACAAATGCCCCCACAGTGCCAGATATACATTGCCCCACAGTGCCAGATACACAAATGCCCCCACAGTGCCAGATATAAATTGCCCCACAGTGCCAGATACACATTGCCCCAGAGAGTCCCCCTGCTCACCGCTGCCTCAGTCTTTTGCTGCTACATGAGTGGAGGAGAGCGCAGTGCCTCTCCTGCCCCTCAATGCTCAAAAAGTACAGTCTCCAGTGGCGGGTATCTCAAATGAGGCATCGGTAAGTTAGCCAATCAGAGCTCATGGACTGGCAGCCAATCAGTAGCCATGACTGCTGGTTCACGAGCTCTGATTGGCTAGCAAACCGGTGCCTTATTCAGATTCACCCTGCTGCCACCACAGCCACCGGAGACTGGACAGCACAGAGAATTTAGGGGCAGAAGAGGTGCTGCACTGCGCTCTCCTCCCCTCACACAGCAGCCAGCGGGATGCAGGTATGGTGAATGGCACGGCAGAATGGCAGAATGGCTGGGAATTTCTTACCGGTATGCAGTACCGCCCCATACCACCATACTTGCAGCGCTGATACACATACACACTTATTAGGGTAGTTATTTGGTGCTGCAGCTGCTGCTGTACTTGAAATCATAATTACATGCACTGCCCCTGGCCGCTGACACTGTGACTTTTAATAGTACTACTACTAGGTTACCCTCTGAGAGATGTTCTGCGGTGCTCCTAAAACAGCTCCCCCTGAGTGACACTGGGCCATGCAAGTTGCCGCTGCACTACTCAAGGACAGACTGACTGAGTCTGAATTGCGCCCAGCCAGCCCATAGGGTCCACTGCACACCTGCCGCCCCAGCCATGGGAGCATGATTATGTCACGATGATGCTTCCAGCAGGCTGGGAAGGGTAGGCGCCAAAGTGGAGGATTGGCGGCTTTGGCACACAGTGGCAGTGGTAATTGGTGAGCGCAGTGAGTGGCAGACGGCAGCAGTGGCTACGGCGTACCCATGTCTACGGCATACCCGCTCACTTGCACCGATGGATGTAGTACAATACACATAAGCTATATCTTAAGATTTATCTTAAGATCTGGGAGTGGCTACCTCCAGGAGCATCCTGTTGTTGATGATATCTTCAGATCTTCCCTGCAGCAGGTAAGATCAGGAGCTCTGACCAATGACCAGTGGAACCATGCATCATGATTGTTATCATTCACAGACACTTAACAATCTGTACTATTATGAATGATTTGTAGTTCTGATTCATCAGAAATAGCCAAATCACTCATATGATCATCTAGTGTATGGGCACCTTTAGGGGAAGACTTAGTAGCTTCCAAAATTACCCATTTAATATTCATTTTGGAGAAACATATTCTGGAAATAAAATCATGAACGTTAATATGTTATGGGGCTCAACAACTATCACAGGCATACTGTAAGAGATTCAAGATAGTTTGTGGAATTTGAATAATATGCTCATTATTGTGACTTATCCCACAGTAATGTGTTGGACCTAAACTATACAGGTGACACTACCTGAGATAGTTGATTTACTATGATTGGGAGTGTGAGATCATCACTCAAAGGATCTGGTCTTATAATATAAGAACACAATTATAAATGACAGCAGAATACAGTAAATAAAACACAGTAAATACACTTTTTAATTGATACAGTATCTTTTATTTATTTGTTATATTTCTCCATATATATTTCACATCATCTTTTAAGTGACGAATATTAAAAGTTATATTTTAGACAAACTAATAATTTTTTCTCTCTCATAGTGCACCAACAAAGAGACAATCTTCTCTTTCTTACCTTTGCCTCCAATTTTATTGTCTATGGCAGCACCCCCAACATCAGATTGTGAATTAAACCACAATACATGTATTAATGGGGTATCCATTATATTCTAAGGAATGTTAAATAGACTCTGACTTGTGCAGAAGATATCCACCCTTTTCCTTTTCCCTTATTGATTACTATCTTATGGAGCCCCAATGTGAAATGAATTAAAATGAAATAGGGGGAGATTTGCGCACTGAGATTACAGGATATGTGCACAGGGTGTGCTGCATGTAATGAGGGGTTTCCTCCCTCCTGATTCTATAAGTGCAATAGATTTCTTCCTGTGCCCCTGTGTGTGATAAATCTGGTTTTACGTTTGTTGTGCACTTTCCCACTTTCAAGTGTATTTGTCTTAAGGTGCATACACACGGAGCGATATAACTGAGCGATTTTGACTATATAGTCAAAATCGCTCAGAAAGTTAGTGCATATCTCTCCATGTGTACACAGCCAGCGATAGCGATGCGCGTCCCCGCCAGGTCGCTATTGCTGCTAAAAATAGACTGTGCAGGCAAGTCAATTTTGGCTAGGTCGCTGGAAAAAAAAGCATCCCCTTGCTTGAATGAGTTAGCCAAAATCGTCCATAGCCAAAATCGCTGGAAAAGTTAGTCAAAATCTCTGGTAAAGTTAGTCAAAATCTCCTACTGCCAGTTCAAGGGAAATCGCTCAGTCAAAATCTCTCCGTGTGTATGCACCTTTAGTGCTATACGTGTAGATATATTTAAATAAACATCTGCCTTATATATGCAATAAGACAATTCCGGTGTTCTGGAATAAACACTTTACTTATAATGATGCAAATGATTAAAACAATGTCACAACAGTGGTGATGCTGATGCCATTTACACTGAAAACATACTGTAACATACTGTAATAATTATTTTGTAAACATATGCTGTATCGTGAGTGTAGGTAACCTAAATCATTTGCATCATTACAAGTAAAGTGTTAAATAAACAGATGTTTATTTAAATATATTTACAAGTATAGCATTAAGACATATACCCATGAAAGTGGGAAAGTACAACACAAACGTAAAACCAGATTAATCACACTCAGGGGAACAGGAAGAAACCTTTTGCTCATATAGAGAGTAATCATAAGGGACTTTTAAAATTATAATTACAAGTGAAACTTGAAAAATATTGTGGATACTGTAAACTGATGTTTTGATTGTTTTTGGGCATTGTGTCAAATTGGCCATATGTACTGTGTAAGTAATTTGTTCTGCTTTAGGAGTGTTTTTTTATTTTTATAAGAATAGTGTAATATTTCCAAGACTTTATTGTAAGGTATAATTGTTTGGTAGCATTTAGTTACCCTTCATGGAGAGGACCTTTTCCATAAGCCCTTCTGACCATGTCATCAACTGTTTGGAATAGTAACCTATGGCAAACTAAGCGAGACACCGAGCCTGAAGCATGGCGAGCAAAGCGAGCCCGCGAGAGTACAATGGTGCATATAAAAAGCAAAATAACCCCAAACAAACAGAGAATGGATAAAACATTAAGGTGCTGCAAGGGCAGAGGTTCTCTTCTGCCCTCTTGTGCTGTCACTTCCGGGTCCTGATCACGAAGGGAACATAGACACAACCATAAAAAACATAATTCTGGTTATTTTAAGTGCATATTTGTAATAAAGAGTGTATTGCTTTTATTGGACATTGTAACTGTTATACAGTACACGTTTGTTGTAATATTTAGGACTTTTACTCCATTTCATTCCGAAGTGATACTAAGCCAATACATTGATATACAGTATTACTTCAGTCAAGTGGCAACAATAGTCTTCTGTCTATAAATACACCTCTTCACCTCTCTGTGAGACAATCATGGAACTTGTACAAGGCACATCATCCTCACAACAAGTTCTGGTAAAAAGTGAAATCCAGGCTATGGGGTCTATTTACTAAGCCTTAGATGGTGATAAAGTGGACGGAGATAAAGAAACCAGCCAATCAGCTCCTAGCTGCCATGTTACAGGCTGTGTTTGAAAAATGACACTTAAGATCTGGTTGGCTGGTACTTTATCTCCATCCACTTTATCACCATTTAATGCTTAGTAAACAGACCACTAAATCTCATACATACAGTACCTGAGTGCCACATAATTTTTAAAACAGTTATATCGTAGCATATATGATTACATGATTAGTTACTAAAAAGAAAAAAAAATTGTGCTTTTTTAAATAATAATTACCATTATTATATTGTGCCATATTAAAACAAGTTTTTGGACAGGGATAGTTAAGATTTAATATCCTTACCTACAGTTAGTTAGGATATTAAATCTTAACTATCCTTGTCCACAAAGGATGTCCAAGGAAGAAAATAAGTATTATCTGGAATTATTGGGATTAAGGGTTTTCTAGATGAGGGGTGATTTACACCA
Source organism: Pseudophryne corroboree (assembly GCF_028390025.1). Lineage (NCBI taxonomy): Eukaryota > Metazoa > Chordata > Amphibia > Anura > Myobatrachidae > Pseudophryne > Pseudophryne corroboree. The sequence goes on along the minus strand of NC_086450.1, from coordinate 297,867,238 downwards.
TTTGGAGTATGATTAAAATAATCAAGGACCCATTTAAAAATGAAACCTTTTTTTAATCTTCCACTTCCCCTCTCCTCATTTAATGAAATAGCAGTGTTCCTTATAGTTACAGTATGGGAGAAGCCGTTAGGCATCATGTTTGCATGTTTAGTATGACATTATATAAAAGCAGCAACAATGATTACATTTTTTATTTCCATCTGTTACCCTGGACCTGAACTCTTTCACCTTCAAGACTTCCTTAACTTTAAATAACTTATATAATAAATAAACATACAGGAAACCAGGAGTTGGCTGTAAATATTGTCCAAATTAATTTGATGTTAGGAATAATAAAAATTGATCATTTAATTAATGTTAGTATGATGTAAGGAAGAGCCAGCAAGTGCTTTTCCAGGCTATAGCAAATAAAAGTGCTCATTTTTTATCAACCCAAAGATTGTATCTCTGGGGTTGATTAAGATCTGATCGTAGATGTGCTAAATTTAGAACATCTATGATCATTTACTCAGACATGCGGTGGGACACCCAGCACAGGGCTAGTCCACCCCACATGTCAGGCCCTAACCCCAGCACAGGTGTAAAAGCATCACACGGCGGGGATGCTTTTGCACCTGGTGAGTAGCCCCCTGCCAGCACAGCTCCTGTGTACTGGCAGGCAGCTACTTGCCACGTCCCAGGTCACAGCAGCTGTGGTCCGGGCACATCTGCATTGTCTGGATCGAGCCCTGCCAACGGCATTCTAATGCCTTTGGAATGCCCCCTCCTGCCTGGTGACTGCCTCTGCCTGTCAATCAGGCAGAAGCGTTCGCAGCCTTGAGATGCTGATAGAATCTCACTGGGCTCCCAGGGTGCACACATGCAGTGCGGTCACTGTGCATTATAGACCATTCAAACTGGAAAGAAAACGGACCAAATATAGATGTCTTCAGTTTCCTACAAAAGTCCCAACCCATAGGATTGACTCTACATGCAAAGTTGAGAAACTCCATGAGGGACAGATGCAAGGTCAACTGCCTTTTAATTTACAACAGTATGCAACAGTATCAATCTTAATACCACCCAAATAAAACCACATAAATAGGACCTCATTATTAACTTGTGAGATCAGAACTCTCACTTCCTCTAAAAAGTCAAGAACTGAGAAGAGTAACATTTTTCAATGGGCTGTTTCTGCTAGGCAGAGGAAATCGTAAAGGTACTGGCCCATTTTATCCACCCTTGCCACAAAAAAGGAAAGGTGCTATTTGAATTTGAAAGTTGCTCTGTTCACTATGGTCTTTATTCAAGTGTGTTAGCAAACCATAAAAGCACTCTAATGGACAAAACCATGTTGCACTTCGGGTTGGGCAGATGTAACATGTTCAGAGAAATTTAGATTTTGGTGGAGCGTGTTCAAACTGATATCTAAATTGCAGTATAAAAATAAAACAGCCAGTATTACTATGCACAGAAATAAGATAAACCACCCAAATCTAAACCTCTCTGCACATGTTACATCTGCCCCATCAGCATTGCAACAACATGGCTTTGCTCTTTAGTGTGCTTTTGTGGTTTGCTAACAAACCTTAATAACCCCCATATAATGCCTTATGCTCTTCTACTGTCATTATAGATAATGTATGTCCTTATGCTCTTCTACTGTGATTTTAGATAATGTATTTCCTCATATTCTTCTACTGTTAGTCAAGATAATGTATTTCCAGAGACAAGACACTGTACTGTGGCTTTAATGTTTTCAAATTTCATTGTCACATTAGATTATTTTTTTAATATTCCCTAGATATAAATAATACATATCATATTTGCAGGTTGGTTAACATGAAAGAACATTTTTTTTAAATTTAAAGGGACATAAATCCATAGAATGTGTTTTGTGTAGAACACAAGTAAACGTATACCTATGAGTTGTTTTATTCTTATTCATATTTTCTTAATAATATCTTCAGAAATCTAATGCATTGCATTAATGTTTTAAGACAGTGTAACAGGCAGATCTTAGAAAGAAGAAAAAGTTAACCAAGGTATAGTTGGGAGCTAAAGATGTGGGTTGCTTTACTATGCAGCTGCCTCAGACAAAATGGGAAATCACTCCCACAATAGACATAAAGACAACAATAAAATCTATGCTGAGCTATAGTACAATATTAAAATGAACAATGTCAAAGAGCAAATAGAAATTCTCTAATTGAGCAATTTAATGAAAAATAATATAAAAAAGACATACATGTCACATAAATATATTAAAATAGTATGAATTCATACACTGGGTTATGATAAGATTACCCTTCATAAACGTTGGGAACTGGGAGATGTTTGTACTGGAGTAGTCCGTTCCTATTATAACCCCTGTGTCAATTGCACCAATCCAAAAAGCAATGTCCCATATGCAAATGAGAGTCCAGTAGGAGATGTTTGGCAGTTCACCGTTAGCGGAAAGTTAGCTCCAATAGTCCCCTTAGGGTGGGCTCCTCATGCATCACAGTGTAAATTTTGCTCCATTTTAAGCTTGTGCTGGGGTCCTCTCAGAATGGGGTAAAGTGTTGTTGCTGCAGGGGATGGTCCGGTTTTTTAGCTCCAGTGTTCCTGACTTTGTAATCTTAGAAAGAATAATATTAAAGAGGAAGTACAGTACATAATATAGCATTTTTCTAATTGGCTGTACAGATGTATCCTCACTTGCTGGTTATCCATACGCAATATGAAGCAAAATGGCCAGTATGACTGAGTTGCTCTGAGAGGAGTAGTACCATGTTTTTCTTCAAGTTTTGTGTTTGAGTCACATTTCAGAAGCACTGAAAAGCCATTCATAAATGCTATGCTGTGACAATAAAAGCACTGGAATTGATGTTATACATGTCAGAGATGAAGCACAGCAGAACTTGGCTTGATGAAAATCGGAGCCCTTTTTATACAAATTCAAACTCAGCTGCACACCAAATTGATCAGAGTATGCTAGCATTACAGTTTTGTCACTTCTATGTTTTTTAATTTATGTAAATAAAATGCATTTTGAGCAAAATATTCTCAACACAACCAAATGGATCGGGACTTAGGGGCCGATTCAAACCTGATCGCTGCTGTGCATTTTCTCACAAGCTGCGATCAGGTCTGAACTGCGCATGCATATCCATCTCAATGCACAGGTGCAACAGACCACAGCAACAGGAATCGCCGGTTAGTGACGGGATGGTGTGATAATTCCAAATGCACCGGTGATTGCAAGGAGATTGACAGAAAGAGGGCATTTGCAGGTGGCAACTGACAGTTTCTAGGGAGTGTCCAGAAGAACGCGGAGGGACCCAGCGTTTTGTGGGAGCATTTCTGGCGGCAGCTCTGGCCCCGATCATCGCAGAGGCAGAGTAAGTCCTGGGCTGTGCAGAGACTGCACAAACTACTGGTTGTGCAGCTCTACAGCACAAGTGATTGCACACCTGCACACACACAATACCCTTCCCCTGTAGGCGGTGACTACCTGATTGCAGGGATCCTAGTGATCACGTCTGAATTACCCCCTTAGTATGCTGAGAGGATTTGATGTAACTGAAGCAATAGTCAGAAAGGACACACCTTTAACAAAATTATTTACACTTTACAATTCAGAGCAAATCTGAGTACACTATAAGTAACTGCATTCAAGAGCTACAGTTGACTAAGAGAATCCTATGACCAAAACTGTTTAACTGAGGTCAAACACCCTGTGAACTGTGAATTTTCTCATATATTCTATCAAATGATCTGATCCCTAAATATTATGCACGTTATGTTAAATAAGGTTGAAAGAAAATCAGAATACTGCAGTTGTGGTTAAGATGGCCAGACAGTAGTGTGAAACAGCAGGAGAGACATTTATGGTGAGAAGTGTGATCCAGAGTGCTTCATCTGTCACACGATATGCAGCATTATGACAGCTCTCATCCAACAGGGAATTATTCCCATTAAACAGTACATATCACAATGGGATTTTCTGACAGCAACAGAATGCTGCATTTTTTTATATAAAAAATGTGTTTTGCAGTCTGAGGTTATCATCAGTTTGCATTCTACTTCTCAGCATTGAACAATTAATTGATGAGCAATGTGAGCTGTAATATACTGCACATTTCATATTAAATCTATTATTATATCATACACAGGTGATTTCAATATATGTATAAACTCTTGTACATAATTATATATATATATATATATATATATATACACACATATAGACAGTAGATTTGCATGTCATCTCTTACAATCAGTAAGATATATTTTAAAATGGTTACACGCTTTTTAATGGTCACAGAAATCTTCTGGGATAACTAATATCGATATGATATACAAAATAGAGTTTATTATCCAATATATGTGATGTAGTACTCGTTTCATTGTCACAAAGAAGTACAGACAGGACAATTAATCAACCAACAATAGAAACAATATAATAAATTGGTGGTTAATTTTACCTCTTTATTAGCGGTTATATTTATATTTGTTTATTTAATATGTATGTTTATGAGTAAACAAAATTCTTATTTTTATGTACAGTATTAAAATACTTCTGCAATGTCTAGAATTGTCATGCGATAATTAAATATGATTGATTCATAGAATGATTAGCAATTATGTCGTAAGACATGGCAAAGCATCTCTGCTCTGCTGGTCCTACACTACATGATAACAGCATTAACTTTGGGTCATACATTTGTGTATTTCTAAAGTCACAACAAGTTTCTCCAGTATGGCACTACAAGGATCAGCATACACTCCAACTATTGATGGTGGATATTGGTGCTATTGGCATGTAGGACCATCAGAGCAGAGATGCCTTACTATATGTTTGCAAATGTATCTAACTGAGATCTCTGCATTTCTATGATCATGTAAGATGTATGTCTCTTTTTTGGCCATTGTAGTGTTCTGGGGGAGTTGTTTTTTTCTTGTCTTGATTAACCCTTACCTTACACCTTGATGGACCAATACATTTATTTAAGCAATATACATTCTGCGAATGTACAAATACAGTATGATGATGATGATGATTGGCAAATTGACCTCATGGATTGCTATTGGATGATTGCTAATTCACTAACACTTATGGGTGCTTATTCAGAGGTGGATGGCAAAGCACCTGCATCAATTGGCAGTCTTAGCTTCTCTGTCCATGTATTACCTCCTATGTGAGCAGTCAAGGGTCTGTGTACGCATCAACTTTCATGGAAACATCCATGACACTCCCATAATACAACCATAAGATGGACAATCTCTGTAATGCAATAAGACACCTCCTTTTCCCCACGCAGGAATGCCCACTACATTTTCAATACACTCTCCCTGTGTGCAACGACATTAGAACTTTGTCTCTGCACATTAACAATTGGGATGTTTGTGCTGTAGAAGCAATTTGCTCAACTATGTCCAACATTGACATTGTGTACACTTCTGATTCAAACTCATGGTGTTTAAGCATTCCCATATCAGAAAATTCAATTAATACTGTACCTGTGTGTAGCAGTTGATAGGGACATACAACATCAGCTATACTAAGGTGTTTTTTTATATTTATTTATTCATGCTTGCATGTGTACTGCTAGATGAGTAATTGTTCTAATGCACTAATTAAACACTGTCCGTTAAACACAGTTACTATTTAGTATTTCCACATTTCTCAGTTTTAATCATTTTTAAAATCGAATTTTTAAAAACACATTTGTCTCACTCTCGTCTGATAACAACTTAAAGAATTGGTATTTCTTTTTAAAAACATTGGGCTGTATCTTATCTGGAACAACTATCACTGTGCATACTGTATACTGTATGTGGTGTGGCATTATTGCAATCCTTTTACAGAGATACATTGGATAGCTATAGTTTAGGTTAGTGGAATTTTAAAATATTAGTTTTATTAATGATTATTATTAATAAAGAAACAATGGCTTATAATTGTTATTAAATGGAGATTAATAATTATGTTTTAAATTGTCATTTAATTAAAAACCATTTCTGATTAAAACTTTAAGCTTTCCATTTTCTCTTTCTCATGCTAACCACATGCAATATTTATATGTATGGAGGCTGATGTTTAAAGTACTGTACATGCATCCTAGTCACAATACACATACATCCCATTTGTTACTGAGATGTAGAACTAATTTGGATACAGGGAGTGTGGATTTTAGTGTGCGTTGCTGGAAAGTAACAGGGTGGCTAGGCAGACATGAGTTGTGTCTAAAAACGAACAACTGCTCACACAGAACACCATGTTCAGACAGAGGAACTTCACTGATGGCTTGTCTAAAGACTCACTGAGATTTATCTGCACTGCCACAAATGCTGCAAGTTGGTTTTGGCAAGCAACTCTAAATCAGGCTCTGTATCTTATTACCCTATATAGAGAAGGAATAGCACCTCTTGGGACTGCTAATAGAAAGACACAGCCTAAGAAATCATGATGTCCAAACTTGGGGTTGGTATTGGCCAATTATTACTTTGCCCACTTGTGCAGCTTAACCACTATCACTACAATATCACTCTCCATTCACAATTAATACAACATTTTATTTTGTTTGTTTTTGCTTTGTTTTGTTTTTTACTTCTACAATGCTTTGGCTGCTGTAGGCATAGAGACATCATCATCTCTAAAACCAAGAGATACAGCAACATCACTGCCCTACAGGTCACATTTAAGTATCTTTGGGATACCAGATGCTGAGGAAAAAACTATTATTTGAGCTAATAAGAATTACTCCTTTGACCATGTCAATTCTGTTTTAAAGTTAATACACACACAAGGATAATACCTGTATTTTTGGTAATAATGCCACATATAATAAATTAAATATAAGTACCAAAATTGGGACAGCAAAAACAAAGAACATCCCTAATTCTGTTGTTAGATTTGTCTCTATGCATCTGACTCCATGGGGCCCTACAGACTTCTCAGGGACAGATGGAGAGGTAGACCCTGATTATCCCAGCATGTACCAACCTACTGAGGATGGCTGCTTGCTAATGGAAACCTCCATTGTACAGTTGGTCATGTTGGTTAATGTGCCTTCTTTTCCTGGAGTTATAAAAATAATCATAAATAGTTTGTAAAATGTACTGTGGTGAAAGAAGAGAACAATATTATTAGAGCAAAAAAGGACTTAACTAAACCATATGTGTGGATACAGTGGTCCAAACTTTAAATCAAATAGTCATAATTGATATTACTCAAGAATGCAATTATACCACAGTTGGAAAAGATGAAGGTCTATAAAGGTACAAAATATTATAAAACATGTTCCAAAGCATCTCCCCATTAAAACCGTGAAGTAAGTTCATAGATCCATTTTCATTCCAATTGTATTTCCCACCTCTAATTGATGATTGCACATAATCAATGATTTTATATTTCATTGAAGATACATTGTGACCAAAGTCTCTAAAGTTCTATGCCACTGGCTGTCCCATGGCCGGGTGTAGTATGGTATGCCGGCAGCCGGGCTCCCAGCAGCCAGCATACTGGCACCGGAATCCCGACCGCCAGCATACCGACAGCTGGGCGAGTGCAAATGAGCCACTTGTGGGCTCACTGCGCTCACCACAATGCGGGCACAGTGGCACGCTATGTGTACCACGCTATCTATTCTCCCTCCAGGGGGTCATGGACCAATATGCCAGGTGTCTGGATTCCAGCACCGGTATAGTGAGCGCTGGGATCCCAACAGCCAGAAAACTGAAGACCACCCCTATGGCCTATCAATTTAGTGTTGCTGTTATAGCTGATCGATGAATAGTCATAAACTCCTTAAAGAGCTTTGTAGTTTGTCCCATTTAATAAAGCACACTTGGGCATGTGATGATGTTTATAACAAATGATGAAGTACACATCACTGTATGTTTAATTTTATATTACTTTCTTTATGTACAATATACATGTCTACAAATAATGCAATTTGGCCAGCTGTAGCATCCTGGGGGCTTAAATTGTACTTGTCTTCTCTGTGTGATACTAAAAGTTCAAATATCTATATACACCACCATGTCACAAATGTTTCTACCCCTTATGTAACATGCTAAGGGTATTTTATGTTTGAACCAAACTTGGGGTGAATGTAATGGTGATTGCCAGAGGTGTGGGATGCCGGCCAATCTCAGATGTTTATTTAAAGGGGCATGGTTTTGCCTTCTGATTGCCTCTTTAAAAAAAATATCTGAGATCAGTTGGAATCCAGCACCTCTGACTATGTCGGAAGCCATTACATCCCACTGATGGTCCATATCAGTTGCTACTATTGGCCACAATGCTTTCATGGCTCTGCTGTTGGTCACTGTGCTATACAAGGTATATTAATTTTTTCACGGGATAACTTCTATTTTCTTCTTTCAGGTTGGTTATAAGAATTTCTAGGAATGCCCACGACTTTATTTATTTTTTTAAAGTTGTACATGGAAGGGAATTACTTTTTATTATGTCTGAAAAGAAACAGTATGGCGTAATGATGCTTGTTTAAGGAAATGTCTTACTGAATTAAAATTTAAACTGATACTGGAAATAACTCTTTCTACAGATTAAATAATGTCAAATGTAAAAAAAAAAATGCTGATCTTTCAATAGATAAATATCTATTTTAAATATAATTTTATTTACATTTTTTGAGCTTTATGAAAAAATTAGAGGTACTGTTGACAGTACATGTTAAAGGCATTTGTACTTTCATAATACATAGCATTGTTCTTTAAATGTTTTAAAATATTTTGGTTTGTTATTGATTTATTGTTTTTTATTGTACAGTATATAAGGACTTATTTTTTCCAATTTAACCTATGTTTATTTTTCTTTACAAAATTATTCATTTTAATGGTGCAAATAACATACAGAAAAAATGTTCATACAGCTTGAACATGTGTGTATAGGTATTAGTAAACTTGGTGGTGATTAGATAAATAACAAAGAAAGTGTCAACTGTTGCTATCAATTAATTATAAAACACTGTAGTTAAATATACGGGAAAGAGAAGACCAGATATTAAGACCATAATATAATAAGTTATAGAGTAATAGGAGAGTCTTGTGAAAAAAACAAAAAACAAAAAAAACAGTTTTGTATCAGACTGTTGAATGAAAACAGTTTTCAATTTAAAAACTTTCAGATGATGAGCGTTTCACATATTATAAGCAAGAGTGGTAAATTGGATGAAGAGGTCAATAAAGTCATCAAGAAATTTGATCAAAGAGGGTATTTCCCAGTTTAGTTGCAGCTACAAAAAAATGAAGTTATGAGCATTTCAAGATGGGATTTATTAAAACAAACCTGTTGGGACAAAAACAAATTATCCCATAGAAGAGCGAATACAGTATACTGTATCTTAGCCAGCCCAGTTATCAACAGAGCCACAAAAGTATTGTGGCCAATATTAGCAACTGATGCAAAGTTTACAGCAAGCATGTAAAAATAGAATTCTAGATATAGTCAATGACCTGTAACTGTACACAAAGCACTTAAAACATAGGTTAAATAGATAGAAAGTTAGAGTATTCCTTATATACTATTTAAAAAGTCAATAACAAACCCAAATATTTGAAAGAAAAACACATTTTAAGAATAGTGCTATTTACTGTGAAAGTGTGAATACTTTTAACATGTATTGCCAGCAGTATATTTAATCTTTTCATGAAAGCTCACATTTAAATCAAATTATATTTAAAATAGATAATATTTATTCATTGAAAGGTCGCCAAATGGTTTGTTTTTGCTTATTTTCTCATTATTAAATCTGTAGCAAAAGTTTGTTATAAGTTAAACTTTTATATTGGTTAGACATTTCCTTAAACAATGCACCATTAACCCTACTGTTTCTTTTTCAGACATAATAAAAAGTGACACAGTAGCACACTAATTAAAGTGCAATGTAGTAATTTAGCTATGTACAACTGAATTTAATGCTTGTCTAGATTTAACCCAAATTAGAATGTGTTACCATTTCTCTTTGAAAAATTCTCAACTAGAAATAAAATTGTCAGAGGTAACCATTAAAATGATCATGTCAATGTATAAGAACCACTAGAAAGACATTTATTAGGGGCTTTACCTCAGTGGCTGAGAGTCATGAATGTCTGTCATCTGGTGACTTTGTAATGGAAACTTGTTTCACATTGAAAAACTAGAACTATACTATTTTGCTACTGTACATCATCTCTCAGCTGGCCACCTACTCCAAAAGTTATTCTGACATTACTGATTTTACTGTGGACCTATTACAGGCAATGATTACTTCCTCCTGCTGCTGGCGCATTCTAACACCAAATTGGGTCTTTGTTAAGGCACCTGAAAGTGGTTATTACATGTAATAGAAACAGAGACCCTCTCCAATGCACAGGAAAAGCTGCCTTAACAATCCAACACTGATGTGGTGCAACCCTCTCCCCAGAAAATGATTAGACACAATTAGAAATAGGTGTGACTAGTGCTAGGTGCTTATTCGTTTAAACAATATCCAAAGCCAACATTTAAGGTCAAACGGGTAGCAATAGTAAAAGTAATCAATGAATAAAACATTAATTGTTTATATTCCTGCAAGAGGCTTTCATTCAGGTGTATAGTATGATCCTTGGGTTCTTCATACAGGAGTAAATCTTATCAAGACATCGTTCAGTAGTATCATAAAAATACAAAAGAATGGGGGAATATCTTGTGTAATATATTTTAATGCCTCCAAAGCAATTTGACAAACAATAAAAAACACTTGATACATATATTAAAATCCGATATTAAAAAGATCCTTATGAATAAAAAAGCAAATGCAACACAGTTATCTGTGTTGCATTTGCTTTTTTATTCATAAGGATCTTTTTAATATCGGATTTTAATATATGTATCAAGTGTTTTTTATTGTTTAGTCCTCCAACTTTCAGGTAATTGCAACCACCTGATTCAGCATTAAGACCTTATGGTCTTAATGCTGAATCAGGTGGTTGCAATTACCTGAAAGTTGGAGGACTAAATAAATCCTCAAACCAGCATATGTTTAACAATCATCAGGCAGCTTCTTGGGAAATAGCATCCTGGATGCAGCAGAGACTCGCTTCTGTGTGGCCCCAACGCGTTTCAGGCCTTTCTAGGCCCTTTTTCAAGGCCAATGTGCTCCCAATGAAACAACACCACTTAAGGTAGTACATTCAGATTTGTTTGGTCCAAAGACGTAAAAAAATTTTAGGCTTACTTTTTACTACCAAAGCAAAGTTTTCCCTTTGGCATTAATGCAGTGCAAGTAAGTCCCTAGATACAGATGGGAATTCTCTCAAAGGCATCCATTGACAGCTTTATTTCTCTGATAATTTTTACAGCTTGAGGCTGTTGCTGTTTTTAACTTTGTTTTGGGACAAAAGAGCTGTTTTAGAAGTGATCTTTCTCCAGATCATCCTTGAGTAAAATGTGTCATGATCCTGACTTATTTCTTCTGTGTACTCAGTGATTTCCTTGTGTTTTACCTTTTGTCCTGCAGTGTTTTCAGGGTTTATCTACACCTTGCTTTAAGCTCCATTGCATGTAACAGAGCACTTGGGAGTGGTTGGAGAGCCTGAGCACCTTTACACCTGGGGTGACCGAACAATAGAGGAAAGCTAGTGGTTCAGTGAAACAGTGGTCCCGGGATGTCATCTATCTGTAAGCTGTGGTATACGCATGAATATGAGCTCCTCTAACATCTTCTGGCTTAAGCTACCTGCCTTTGTGAGAAATACAAGTGTTCTAAATGAGATGCCTTTTATGGAACTTTTTAAAGATGAATTAAAATCAACTTTTTATCACATACTTTGCTAATAAATGGTTATTGAAAATTGGCTACAGTAATTTTTCTGGGATATCAAAGGAACATTAATAACAAAGGTTATTATTTCATCAATGCACATCAGTGAAGTTTAACCTCCCAATTCCTTGTATTACTATACTCTTTTCCCCAAACCCCTAGATTTATTGTATGCTAGCACAAATGTCTTATTCAGTTTTATTTTCTTCCATGGATTTGGGGTACCAGGGTGGTATAAGAATAGGATACAGGCAGCTCTGCATCTTTGAAGCACTATTAATGATCTCAATCACCATTTTAAAATATGAAATAAGATTTACATAGTTTTAACAAATCATTTTTCTGAACTCTCTCAGCCTGATATATGCACTGTAATTAGTGTTTGCAAAAATAGATATTTGTAAAAAAATTAGTCAAATTATAAAGATATAATTAGTTTCATTGCAGAATAAATTATTATACATGGATGCTACATTATATGTATAGAATATATGTATAGAATATATAATATTTTATAGAGTCAGACATTTAATGAAATAGTCTCAAAGCACAGATGCTATCAAAGTATGTAAACAGTTAACAAACATTGTACAATTAATCATATTATAGGCCACCAATCTAAATTTGGTTTATTCTGACAACAATAAATAAAAGATATACTAGGACAAAGAGAAGCCTGTAGAGGGTGGAAAGGGAGTATTCTTGGTCCTTAACTAACAGACCAATTTATCATTACAATTATAAGTGAATTGTGTAACACACACACATATATTTTTTTCTTACAATTAGAGTTGTACATTACTAAAGCAGGACTCGACTAATAAGATACCTTACCTCAGCTGGAAGTCAATTCCTAAATTGGGAATGAGCACAGTTACTGTAGGTTACAAAGGTCCCTGAAAATGGAATGTTACTATTAAAAACTTGACAACTTTAATTAGAAGTTCAATATCATTATTTATGTTAGAATTATCATCATAATCATTTTAATCTATTTATGTTTGTTTCATTGTACACCATATTTACTCATCTGGGTTTGGAGAGGTACACAGTGAAATAACTCAGCTCTTTATCTATGTGGAATGGCAAAATGTTTTATAGTTTAGCACAGCAAAGACAGAGATAAATACAAATTGCCCAATTATTTGTTAAAATATAGAGAGATAGAACACCTGGGAAGATCCTTGAAGAGAAACATTTAGAATTTATTAACTGTTAGAAAGGTATATGAAATAGATTGTGATTGCAAAATGTTAGCAGAAACCATAAACAAGTTAAGGTAAATAAAAATTGCCATATTTAAAAATGCTCTTTGTCAATACAGAATATTTACTAATGTATATATTTAAAAAAACACGTCAAGTAAAAAGTGTACAGAAAGTGTATGATATAGCTGCAGTAATACAGAAATATGTTTAAAATCTATAATTTTATCAACCTCTCTGCACTCAAGTTTGTAAAATGATAAAACATCCAGTACATCAAATTTTGATAGTTGATATTTTTTTAAATCAATACATAAGTTTTATATTTTTGCTATTTTTGCTGCAATTACTGTATACATTTAAGAAATACAAAAACATTTATAGAACTTCTTCTATCAAGCTGAATTATTGTGTATATGAATGAAAAATATATATAAAAAACACACACAGATATCAATAAATAAATAAAATATTAAAGTTATTTCTCATAGATAACTTCTTTTATTTCAAATATATACTGCTACTATCAAACACAAATATTTTCATTTTCATTTATCTAATTTTATATATATATAAATATATATATATATATATATATATATACACATACACACACACACACACAGTATATACTATGTATATATGGATTTTTATAATACACTATATATTGTTTGAATAAACAGATACATTGTATTATATGTGAAAGATTCTTTATTAAGAAATCTTTAAGACAAATGCTGACAAAGCCAAATTGGATTTAGAGGCAATGGTATATCTAGCCCTTGTCCAGGATGGCACTTGCCAGGGATGCTGGCAGTGGAGAGTCACCACCCCGTGGTGGCACCTGCAGCCAGAGAGTAGAATCACATAGTAGTGTTAGTACCTTTGTGACCTCCTGGGCAGTGATTGGCCCAGAAACTAGCACAGCAGGCAGCAGCTACTGTGACTGGAGCTGGTAATCAATGTCCAGCACCATGACGTGGTCGCACTACAGTGAAGAAACTCTAAAACTACGACTCCCACAAACTCATTGCCTGGCACAACATGGAGAAAATTTTGGGAGTAAACTAAAAGCTGCATTCCTATCAGCTGTATGCACAGAGTAGGTGTGTTCTGTACCAGCTGCGGACAGTCGAGTGACCCATTGTGAATTGTGAGCACAGTAGTGGTGCTGAAAATGTAACATAGTCTATTGGGCAGTGGCAGTGTCAGTGTTAATCCTCAGGCCAGATGTTCCCCCTCCTTCTTGTCTGCATGTCAGCACAGCCAAGAGTGACTGGATGGTGAGAGCAGCAGCAAGTGTGTAGGGAATGCCATGCTGCTTTATTACTAGTCAGGAGGCGACCACCCAGTCCATAAGTCTGTGCTGCTTGGCAGGGAAGGGGTTACAAGAATACTGTTCTTGTTCTGGCCAAAGCATGATAGCAACATCACGGGTGGTTCCCGAGCTCAATCAGGACAAGATAAGGAGGATATTGCTGGTGTGGGGAAATGCATCCAGTGGGTATGAAAGTGAATTGGGGAGGGGATAATGATGAATGGAGGGGGAGTTCGTAGCCTGTGATACCTTGTTTACACAGTTACACATTGACTGTTGCACAGCCCACATAAATCCCACTATCTTTGTTAACAGTTTCTATGCAATCACATATTTTTTATTAGTCATATCTTTTTTTTTTATATATTTATTCAAATTTTTCAAATATAGAAACACATACAAAAATGAAACCATACAATCATATAATGTTTACAGCATATAAAAGAAGCAAAAGGAATAAAGTGTCCAGGAATAATATTAAACTCAACACTGTAAAGGAATGAGAGAATGTATCAATTCTTCAGCAAACTCCCAGTGATGTTGATAGGAACATTCGCGTACCATATGGGACACTTTGGTATGAATACTTGCAACCAGGGAAGAAAAACCTCCAGTCTAAATCATAAACAGGACAAGACAAGACAAACAAAGACAAGACAAGGCAATGGGAGGAAAGAAAGGTAGTGTAAATTTGGAAAATTATGTTTGACTAGTCTGCTGTACATAATAATCTCAATGAGCTATATATTTCCACATAAGTTAAAAATGATTCCGGCAGTATTGGTGAAAAACCGGTAATAGGAACAGTTTTATAATGTTAATATATGTGATTGTGTATGGGTATCAAGTACATCAATAAACAATGACCATTTTTGTAAGAATTTATACCTGCCTGAATGCATATCTAACCGTGCATATTTTCTATCAAAATACAAAATCTGTAAAAGTTTTTGGTTTACTTCCACCAGTTGCGTAGCTGACTGTTTGGTCCAGTATATCAAAATACATTTTCTAGCAACCATCAGGATCGTAATAAGGAGTGAAAATGTAGATTTCTTGACAGTCAGTAGCGATCAGGCATGAAAATTTAAACCCATACAAGCTAAAGGATCAGGCTTTAACTGGGTATGAAAGATAGCGTTAAGAAAAGAAACTACTTTACACCAAAACCGTCTCAGTTTAAAACAATCCCACATGCAAAGTAAAAAATCAGCGGTTACTTTTCCACATTTGAGACAGCTGCCATCCTCTTCAGTAGACATATGACGTCTCTCATGAGGAGTAATGTAAGCCCTATGAAGTGTACGTATGGCAACCTCTTGCAGATAGCTAGATTGTAAGGCTTTCAGGGATGAAGATTGATAAAAGACGACATCGTCTATTTGCGTTAAAGTCAGAATATCTCCCTTCCATTTATTGAACAATAAGTCCCATTGCGGGTGATTTCCAAAACATGACCTCATAAGTAGCGAGTATAACAACTGAAGTTTATATTTTTTATTCCGCAAATAATATAGTAAGTTATCAATAGAGGTAATATGTGACAAAGTGATAGACGAAGGGATGTTAATCATGCTAGGTGCTTTGATAGTGGTTAGGTAATGTCTCATTTGAAAATACATAAATCTATGCATATAGGGTAATTGATACGGACGGGCAAGAACATGAAAATCAAATATAATCCCTCCCGGATCAAAAACCTTATGTGAGGAATCTAACCCTTTACTTTTCCAAAGACAAAATAGAGAATTTGTCAGTGATGGTATAAAATAGGGATTACCCCAGAGCGGTATATAATGAGATAGGTGAGGACTCCTGTTACATCTTTTATTGATATAGATCCACGAGGAGTATGTATCCTTGAACAAAATGTGCATTTTTATCCATGCTGGAATATTAGATTGGGTAGTCTAAAGCAAGGCCCCAGGAGCAAATGGGTGAAAAATGGCATGATCTAGGTCAGAGTCAGTGTATATAGCCTTATTTAACAGCCACTCACTAATGTATCTAAAAAATATGGATGACAAGTAAGTCTCCAAATCTGGACATCCCAATCCACCCATCGCCTTGGGAGTTTTTATTTTAGCCCTGGCAATCCATGGCCGTTTATTGTGCCAAATAAATGTTGAGACTAAAGTATCTAATCTAGCTATATCTGTCTTCTGTAGGGCAATAGGCAGCATCTGCATAAAATATAAGATTTTCAGCAATATTATTATTGAATAATTGCAATTCTCCCCAGTAGCGATACAGGAAGGTCTGACCAGGCCTCCAACTTAGTGGCTATTTTTGTTATTACCTTCGAAAAATTTGATGCATAAAGGTGTGATAAATGAGAACATATTTGGACGCCTAAATATTTAAAGGATGAAGATGCTATGGTAAGCGGTATATGGAGATTCTCCAGAAAATCAGAAGTAGTGTTTCCAAGAAGTAATATCTCTGATTTTGACAAATTAACCTTGTACCCTGAGAGCAACCCGAATGATTCAATAAGTCGTAATAGAGCAGGTAATGAATGAGTAGGGTTGGAGAGGAATATAACGGTATCATCTGCAAATAGAGCAATTTTTAATTCTTCAGAATTAATAGTAATCCCTTGGATGGTAGGAGAGGTACGTACTGCAACAGCAAGAGGATCTATGGTGATCGTGAAAAGGAGAGGTGATAGCGGGCTCCCTTGACGCGTCCCTCTACCAAAACGAAAGGGCAAGAAAGAATACCATTACAGGCTATTTACAACTTGGGGGATGAGTATAATGTACGGATTATATGTATAAAAGGGGGAGGGAAGCCAAAAAAATGTAAAGTTTGATAAAGATGAGGCCATAATACTAAATCAAAAGCCTTTTCTGCGTCTAATGTGAGCACCATGTTAGATGGGGAGGTAGGAAGGGAAAAGGTCGAGTTAACATGCTGTATAGCTGCTAGTACCCGCCAAACATTGACTACTGAATGCCTTCCGGACATGAAACCCGTCTGGTCCTTATGAATAATCAAAGGCAAAATGGGTTTCAATCTCTCTGCCAATATTTTCGTAAATATTTTGTAGTCAATATTGAGAAGAGAGATTGGCCTATATGAACACGGTAGTGCAAGGTTTTGTCCAGGCTTTGGTAAAACTTTTATTATAGCATGTTAAAAATACATCAGCAGGGAACCATGATTTATAATAAAATTAAAACAATCTGTCAGTGGTTGTACAATTTGAGGGGCCCTTAGTTTATAAAATTCATTAGAGAATCCATCTGGGCCCGGTGCTTTAGACAATGTCAGTTTCCTTATAGCCCAGGATACCTCCTTACGTGTAATGGGTTCAATTAAATGGTGAGCCATTAGTTCAGGTATTTGAGGTAAAGATAGCGAATCCCAGTAAGACAGGGATTGGGGAGAGGGAGGAGATAAAGTAGGAGTAACAGTATGAGATGAATCATTAGGGTCACCCTTTGGAGGGGAGTATAAATTTTCATAAAAATCTCTCATAACATCTACAATTTGAGCATCAGTATTTGTCAGGTGCCCATTTTGCGTCAAAAGAGGGTGTACCATAATTTGCTGCCTAGGGCCCCACAGAAGACCAGTGAGCAATTTGCCCACCTTGTTTCCAAATTTGTAAAACTTGGAATGGACGTTAAACAGATATTTATCTCCATTTAGCTGGAGAAATTCATTATAGAGCAATTTAGCCTTCTGATAAATAATTTTTGTTTCAGTCGAAGGGGATAATTGATACAGTTGAAATGTATCTGATAACTGACTGTGAATCAAGGTAAGTATGCTTTTGTTGTTTCTTGGTATGCGAGACATACAACATCAATTCACCTCTAAGGACTGCCTTCGCAGCCTGCCAATAAATGGGAGGGTTAGAAACGGCAACAGTTGCATTCGAGGAGCTATAATCATTCCACACCGACAAAAGTTTATCACGTAAAGCTGTTGACTGGGATAAATGCGAGGGAAATTTACACTGGGGTTTAATATTACCAGATCTTCTAAAATCTAAAACAATACATATCAGTCCATGGTCAGATAACACTGGAGGTTCAATGGAGGCTGAAACAGTAGAAGGGAAAAAAGGCTCTGGAATGAGAATGTAATCTATTCTAGACCACATATCATGTGTTAACGATAAGCAGGTAATCTCCTTTTCGGCAGGGTTGAGATCCCGCCATGTATCTACTAAATTAAAGGATTTAGCAAGGTAGGACACACCTATTTTAGGTAAAGGCATCAAATTTTTTGGTGCAGAGGATCTGTCCATGAACTGAGATGTTATTGAGTTAAGGTCTCCACATATGATTAATGAAGCGGAATCATACATATGCAATCTTGTCATTAATTCAATAAAAACATTTTTTTATACTGAGTAGGTGCATATACATTGAATATAGAAATATGCGGCTCGCAACAGTTATACCCACAATCACGTATCTACCTTGGGGATCCATATATAGTGAAGACACCTGTACATTCAAAGATTTTTTTTCGCCAATATTGCCACTCCACAAGATTTAGTATTTAAAGAAGCAGAACCTAAGAGACACCAATTCATCATTTGTAATTTTTGCGCCTCATTTTGCATCAAGTGCATTTCCTGCAGACAAATGATGTCCACATCATGTTTATTAAGATATGTTAATAACTTTCTACGTTTAGGCGGCGTATGGATACCCCTAACATTGAGGGAACCTATCTTAAGCGACATTGGAATAGCATAAAGAGTGATACATAAATGCGGACTACAAAACACCTAAAGCAGGAAATGGGGGGGAATGAAACATGAGGGAGGGAATAGACAATGACACACATACAGAGAATGAGCAGAAGAACTATAGTTAACAAAAACTTCCAGTTATAGTCTAGTATCTGCACCACCTGTAGTGCAAACATCAGACAGAATGTAAAAACCCACATAACTGTAACAGATCTGCGAGGCTCCAATACCCCACCTCGACCCACTTCAATAAGAACAGTAATATCTTTGTCAAAAACCCACGGCTACTTATAGGCTGATAGTCATAAAAACATAGCAGTCTAAACACTATCTAATACAGAACAGAAAACAACTCTGAATTTGTTAGCGATAATACCCTAACGCAGCAATTTAGTAAGGCAGCCACCCCTTAACTCAAAAGAAACACGTAGCACAGAAAGATAGGCGGTAGTGAAAACAGCAAACCACTCCTTGACATATCACATCATTGAGGGGGGAAGGTCAGAGATCATCCCAGGGAAGAGTCTGTAATATCCTCAGAGCCACATCCAGCAATCTCTTCTTTCATGTAGGCTTCAGCATCATCAGCAGTAGTAAAGTCATGAAATCCAGAATCAGTGAAAATTCTTGCAGGAAACATCATATAGAATTTGTGTTTTGCTTGTATCAAAGTGGTACACACTGTTGAAAAAGAACGTCTAGCCCTTGAAAGTTCAACCGAAAAATCTTGAAATATGCATAGGGAACAGCCTTCCAACTGAAGATCAATTTTTCTGGAAGCAGACCAAATGGCTTGTTTGTGTAAAAAGTTCAAGGTTTTAAATATCACCACTCTTGGTCTCTGCGGCGACTGTGGTTTCAGGTCACCAATTCTATGAACTCTTTCTATTACCATGTCTGCGCAAGTTGATTCAATATGGAGCAGTTTGGGGAGTGTATTATATACAAAATGATCCAGCTGCTGTCCCTTTATAGTTTCTGGCAACCCAGAGAGCCTTAAATTATTTCTTCTTGTTCTATTTTCAATATTGTCTAATTTCTCAGTTAAACGCTTGTTATCAAGTTCCAACGTGTGTACTGATTTCTGTAAAGCATGTATATTATCCATATTGTCCCCTATATGTGCCTCTGCCACTTGCACCCTAATAGAGAGGTGACTGATCTGCTCAGTGATGTCCGTGACTGCTTTCTGAAGCAATGGTGACATAGTAGTTTGTATTGCTGATACTAAGTCTTCATAAGATAGTGAAGAGATAACTGTGCAAGCTTTATCCCTGATGGGAGAACAGTCAGGGTCTGAGATCGGCTTCTTTGCTGCTGGCATCCCCTGGGCGTTGTCCGTGACCGGCATCATGTTGTGGTCTCCCTGCCGCTTCTCCTGGCGCAACTGCTGCGGGGCAGAGGGCTGCTTAATCAAAGTTTGTACCGCTACAAACTTGTCCATCACTGCATCTGGGCGGCGAGGGGATTGGGAGCGGTGAGTACGTGAGGCTGACTGGGTGAAAAGACGTGTGGGTCAGCATGGGGAACAGAGCTGCAGGGACAAGCTGCTCACTCTCCCATGCCGGAACCGGAAGTCTCTTTATTAGCCATTTCTTACTATGTCACTGCTTTCAGAGTACAATATATCAGCTGCTCAGCTCCAGTCCCAATCAGCTGGCATTATGGTTGAAAGTTGTTGCTCCTTACCTGTTGCCTTTAATAATACCAAGATTTAGGAATATCAACCTACTGTATTCATTACCAGCTTCTTGCTAATTCCCTAACTGGAGGCTATATAGCCTCTGTAGTGACTATTTCTGTGCCGCAGCCCGCTATAATGGCTATAGATACCTTCTGACTATTCACCTTTCAAAATACATATTTTTCTTCAAACTTGGATGAATGTAAAATGGGCACAGTGGCGTCACAAGGCGGGTGCGGGGGGTGCGGCCCGCACCCGGGTGTGACACCTGGAGGGGGTGTGACACCAAATGTCAGCTCCTCCGTAGTGACAGGAGCCAGGTGCTGCAGTGTGAAATTCCGCTACAGCACCCGGCTCCTGTCATAGCAGAGGAGCCGACAGCACACTGAGACCGTCTCTGGGGGAAGCCCAGCATCTCCGGAGATGCTGGGCACGCCCCCAGAGTGACGATACCAGTATCCCCGCGAAGCCACGCCCCCTAGCTGTAAGGCCACACCCCCTTTTTTACCGCGATCGCGGCAGTACATCAGGGGTGCGCACCGGGTGTCACCACACCTGGTGACGCCTCTGAATGGGCACAGTACTTGGCCACAGTTTTTTGGAGCACCTTCTACAATGCTGAATAAACAGAAACCTTACTGCTGACTGCACATAAGTCCCTATTTTTAAGGAAGTGTTATGTTCTCATTAACCTGCTGATAAAGCAGGGCAGAACATGTCTCCATATAGAAAACTCACATACTGTAAGTACAGTTCAGTCAGATAATGCAAAAACATCAAAGGAAATTGCCAGAAGGATAACACTCACCCTAAAATTGTACCTGGTTGAGCATAGTTTATTTTATGGCCTGTACCAGCAAACAGGTGCTTTGTACCAGGTGCAGTGTCTCTCTATTTAGCAGCACTGCAGGCATGCCCACTGCAGGCATGACATTGTGGGCGACGGGACCCAGTGGGAGGGCTGGCATTAGCAAGTGCATACACACTTGCAGATGTTGGCAGCAATGGCCGGGATCCTGCATTTGGCAGCATGGCCCTTGTGGCAATGTCATCAGTTGGACCTGGGCCATGCAGGTCTTATGCAGGATGTTGCTGAAAATGCATTGGAGCTGTAGCCTATGTTTTCATGTCTTGCTAGAAGTTACAGAAAGCCTATACGCAACAAGAAGGGAACTGTTACAATCATGACAAACACTTTTATTACTCAAACTTATATATATATATATATATATATATATATATATATATATATATATATTTCAAAGGTAATACCGGCACTCCAAAAGATATAAATAAAGTTCCTTTGCTGCGGTGCCCTCCAGGTCAACAATTGACAAGAATAGGGTGAAGAAATTGGTGGCACTCAAGCAGGCTGGTAAATGCAAAGAAAAATGTCCCTTTATTTGCCTACATGTTTCGGGGAAACTCCCCGTCCTCAGGGCTAGAACATAAATATATATTAGAGATGTGCACCGGAAATTTTTCGGGTTTTGTGTTTTGGTTTTGGATTCGGTTCCGCGGCTGCGTTTTGGATTCGGATTGCCTTTGGCAAAACCTCCCTGAAAAATTTTTGTCGGATTCGGGTGTGTTTTGGATTCGGGTGTTTTTTTTTCAAGTACCCCTCAAAAACAGCTTAAATCATAGAATTTGGGGGTAATTTTGATCCTATAGTATTATTAACCTCAACAACCACAATTTCCACTCATTTCCAGTCTATTCTGAACACCTCACACCTCACAATACTATTTTTAGTCCTAAAATGTGTACCGAGGTCGCTGGATGACTAAGCAAAGCGAGCCAAGAGGGTGGCACAAACACCTGGCCCATCTAGGAGTGGCACTGCAGTGGCAGACGTGATGGCACTTCAAAAAATTGGCCCCAAACAGAACATGATGCAAAGAAAAGAGAAAAAGAGGTGCACTGTGGTCGCTGGACGGCTAAGCTAAGCGACACAAACACCTCAATATCACAGGAATTATTTGTTCTAATCAATGGTATTATTGGTCCAAATCACTGGAAGAAAATTACAAAATCACTGGAATTATTCGTTCTAATCAATGGTATTATTGGTCCAAATCACTGGAAGAAAATGACAAAATTACTGGAATTATTCGTTCTAATCAATGGTATTATTGGTCCAAATCACTGGAAGAAAATGACAAAATCACTGGAATTATTCATTCTAATCAATGGTATTATTGGTCCAAATCACTGGAAGAAAATGACAAAATCACTGGAATTATTAGTTCTAATCAATGGTATTATTGGTCCAAATCACTGGAAGAAAATGTCAAAATCACTGGAATTATTCATTCTAATCAGTGGTATTATTGGTCCAAATCACTGGAAAAAAATGACAAAATCACTGGAAGTATTCGTTCTAATCAATGGTATTATTGGTCCAAATCACTGGAAGAAAATGACAAAATCACTGGAATTATTCATTCTAATCAATGGTATTATTGGTCCAAATCACTGGAAGAAAATGACAAAATCACTGGAATTATTCGTTCTAATCAATGGTATTATTGGTCCAAATCACTGGAAGAAAATGTCAAAATCACTGGAATTATTCATTCTAATCAGTGGTATTATTGGTCCAAATCACTGGAAGAAAATGACAAAATCACTGGAAGTATTCGTTCTAATCAATGGTATTTTTGGTCCAAATCACTGGAAGAAAATGGAATGGATGGATACTTGCAGTGATACAGAGCTGCAAGATACAGCAATGGCCTACTATACAACTATATACTGTTAGTCACCAAAATGCTGCACTGTAATACTAGAATCTATAGAAAAGTATATATATTATTGTATATATCAGTACAGAGCGGTGTAACTGTGACACATGTGTCCTGGCAAGCAGTATAGAAGCTATAGAAAAGTATATATAATATTACTGTATATCAGTACAGAGCTGTGTAACTGTGACACATGTGTCCTGGCAAGCAGTATAGAAGCTATAGAAAAGTATATATATTATTGTATATATCAGTACAGAGCGGTGTAACTGTGACCCATGTGTCCTGATAAGCAGTATAGAAGCTATAGAAAAGTATATATAATATTACTGTATATCTGTACAAAGCAGTGTAACTGTGACACATGTGTCCTGACAAGCAGTAAAGAAGCTATAGAAAATAAGAAAAGTATATATATTATTATATATATCAGTACAGACAGAGCAGTGTAACTGTGACCCATGTGTCCTGACAAGCAGTATAGAAGCTATAGAAAAGTATATATATTATTGTATATATCAGTACAGAGCTGTGTAACTGTGACCCATGTGTGTCCTGACAAGCAGTATAGAAGCTATAGAAAAGTATATATTATATACTGGTGGTCCCCAGTCCCCACAATGCAGCACACTGATCAGATATTTGCAGCACACTGAGCACAGATATGGAGCGTTTTCAGGCAGAGAATGTAGATATTTTCAGCACACTGAGCACAGATATTTGCAGCACACTGAGCACAGATATTTGCAGCACACTGAGCACAGATTACAGAGCTTTTCAGGGAGAGAACGCAGCCACGTCCTCTCCGTTCAATCTCCAAAGCAGGAGTAAAAATGGCAGCGATGCGTGGCTCCTTATATAGAATACGAATCTCGCGAGAATCCGACAGCGGGATGATGACATTCGGGCGCGTTCTGGTTAACCGAGCAAGGCGGGAAGCTTCGAGGCTGCCTCGGATCCGTGTAAAATAGGTGAAGTTCGGGGGGGTTCGGATCCCGAGAAACCGAACCCGCTCATCTCTAATATATATATATATATATATATATGTACATAAGTGTTCCCTGGGTCAGGTTTTGCTTACCCCCTACATGTATACACACAGTAACCAGGTGGCACTCTCCAGATTTTCAATGAAATAGTGTATTCCAAAATTCCATTTTAAAGTGCAAAGTGCATACCAGGTACAAACGTTTCAACGCCACGCAGGACATTTTTTTCAAGGTACAAATGCTGCAAATATATAAAAAAATTGTTATTTGCAGCATTTGTACCTTGACAAAAATGTCCTGTCAATTTTTACTGAGTGCCACTGCTGAGTACGTGTGTATGTGTATGTGTATATATATCTATACATACACACATGGATATCCGGCACTCTAAGTACAATCATTTGCCCCTTTGCCCTCCGAAGCACAATCAAGTGTTTGTAAATATACATACTCCATCCACAGCACTCAAAACACCAGGATACAGTTTCCTTTTATATCGACGTTTCAATGCCAAACAGCATTTTCATCATCGTCCTGATGAAAATGCAGTTTGGCATTGAAACATCAACATAAAAGGAAACTGACGTTTTTTTCCCCTGAGTGCCGCCGCTGTGGATGGAGTTTATATACTGTATGTATATATATATATATATATATATATATATACTGTGTATATATATATATATATATATATATATATATATATATATATATATAACTATTTATGGCTGTTTTTATTGTACTCTTTTTGTACTAGGAACACACTTGCATACGTATAAGTCATTTATAATCACATGCAATCCATTTTCTTTTTTGCATTCAAATTTTATTTTAAGTAGTTGTATATCAAATTAGACAAAGGCAGAAATACATGTAGAGAATAAGTATCTGGAAAAAACTTGATACATAAGGTAATGAAATACAAATCATAGATGCTTGTGTTGAAAGAGCATGTGTGCATGTACATTGCTTATTCACATTTCTGGCCATTTTGCTGTGACCAAAGTTGTGGGTCTCCATTAAACAGGCATATGGTATATGCAAATGTCTCCACATTTTAATAAGCCGTTTAACAAGACATCCATTGATGCACACTGACATGATATTAAGCAATGGTTGTGGTATATCTTGTGGATATTCACAATGTCGACATTAATCATGGTGACTGTGAATGTGAATTTGGACACTGATATAATGTCAAAATTATTGATATTATGACACAGGTTTTTGTCTATTTCAATCTCTATCCTTAACCCTAAACTTAACCCTAACCCAGTGGTTTCAAAACTTTTTTGAATCACGGCACCCTAGAATATCAGAATTTTTTTCACGGCACCCCTATGCAAAAAAATTCTTATTGAGAAATTTAGAAAGAAATATTACATTAAGTAAATCGCGTTTATTTGTCATCCTTAGAGTCAGTTGTGTGGTGAGGGACAAGATTTGCTTCTGTTTGTGCACATATTTTATGAATGGCAGCCACCAGCACTGGTTTTGCCTATTATATTGACCATGAATAATTTGAATTGGTCCTGGACCACCAACCCAGGGCACCCCTGCAAGTGTCCCGAGGCACCCCAGGGAGCCACGGCACACAGTTTGGGAACCTCTGCCCTAACCTAATGGTAATCCTAACTCTAATGCTAATCCTATCCCTAAGCCTAAACCGAATGGAAGGGCCAACATAATGACAATGTCAACAATTCCTTTTTGTTGTTGACATTATTAATGTTAACTTTCTGCTGTTGACATTGTGAATGTTGATAGTCTGATCATAAACATGCTGCCTACCTGCCTCAGCAATAAGTTTTCATAGAGAAATATATCACACTACAGTATTTGACTGATCATGTGCAACCACACATACATCAGAATATTTGTTATATATATTTGCATATTATTATTTTTACTTTATAAGCACAGGATGTTTCATAATAGAATTATAGGGGTCTATTTACTAAGCCTTGGATGTAGGTAAAGTGGATGGAGATAAAGTACCAGCCAATCAGCTCCTAACTACCATGTCACAGACTGGGTTTGAAAAATGGCAGTTAGGAGGTGATTGGCTAGTACTTTATCTCCGTCCACTTTACCTCCATCCAAGACTTAGTAAATAAACCCCATAGAGACATACAGGTTAAAAAAATTCTAGGATGCAATAGAGAAATGATAGGCAGCATCTGATTGGTTGTTATGAGCAACATCACCACTTTAGAAGCTTTAGTTAATTTACCAGATAGAGATAGTTCGTTTATCACCTTGCACATATCACTGGTTTATCACTTCATTATGCCTTATCCAGGTTAATACATCTGCCCCAGAATTTGACAGCAGATAAAAACCATTTGGCCCATGTAGTGTGCCCCCTTTTAATCCTTTAGGTAATCTCAATCATTTTTCATACATAGGGGCAGATGTATTAACCTGGAGAAGGCATAAGGAAGTGATAAACCAGTGATATGTGCAAGGTGATAAATGAACCAGCCAATCAGCTCCAATATGTAAATTAGAAGTTAGGAGCTGATTGGCTGGCACATTTTTTACCTTGCACATATCACTGGTTTATCACTTCCCGGGTTAATACATCTGCCCCATAGTTCTTTGTAAGGATATTCATATACTTATCCCAAGCATGTTTAAATGGCTCCACTATCTTGGCCTCTACGACCTCTGACAGTAGACTATTCTACTTATCCACTACACTTTCTGTGAAGTAAGTTTTCCTTAAATTTCCCTTGAACCTACCTCCCTCCAGTTTCAGTGCATATCCTCGGATTGTAATACTTATCTTCTTAAGAAGAATGTTTCCCTCCTGTACTTTGTTAAAACCTTTGGTATATTTGAAATTTTCTATCATGTCCCCCCTTTTCCTTCTCTGTTCCAAGCTATATGCTAAGATCTTCTAGTCTTTCCAGATAAGTTTTGTGATGTACCAGTTTAGTTGCCCTTCTTTGTACACTCTTTAATGTACTTATATCCTTCTAGAGATATGGTCTCAGTATTACAGATGCGGCCGTACCAATGACCTATACAGTGGCATTATTACTTCTCTTTTTCTGCTACTGATTAGTTTTCTTATGCAACCAAGCATCTGACCTGCCTTTCTAATTGCTTTGTTGCATTGCTTTCCTGCCTTTAGGTCACTTGAAATAGTGACTCCTAAATATCTTTCCTCCTCAGTAGTTTCCATTATAGTACTCTTGATACTATATTTAGTCTTCAGGTTTTTGAGAGCCAAGTGTGTGATTTTGCATTTTTTGCATTTTTGCATTAAACTGTAGTTGTGAATTTCTTGATAATTTTTCATGTCTGCCTAAATAATCAATAATGTTTTACCCCTTCATGTGTGTCTATCCTGTCTACTTCTTGTCATCTGCAAAAAGGCACACTTTCCCTTCAATACCATTTTCAATGTCACCAACAAAGATATTAAAGAGCCGTGGTCCAAATACAGATCCCTGAGGTACTCCACTGGTAACATTTCCCTTCATTGAATGCACTCCATTTACTACAACTGCCTATTTCCTATTCTGAAACCAGGTTCTTTATGCATTTACTGTAACTGTATATATTTTAGAATCCAATCCCATGCTTTTGAGTTTATTTAGCAGTCTGTGATGTGGGACAGTGTCAAATGCCTTACTAAAGTTTAGATATGCTACATCCATGCCCCCTTCATGAATCTATTATTTTGGCCACAGAATTAAAAAAGTCAATAAGATTTGATTGGCATGCTCTCCACCCAGTAAATCTTTGCTGTTTGGGATCCTGTAAGTTGTTTGATTGAAGAAATTCCACAACTCTTTCTTTTAATAGTGTTTAAATTTCTTTCCCTACTGCTGATGTAGGGCTTACTGGCTGTAGTTACTTGCTTCAACTTTGTGCAGTAGAACTACATTCTCTCTTTTCCAGTCCTCTCAAATTGCACCTGTATCTAGTGAGGAAGATAGATATGTATAGCTTAAGCATGTCAGCCATTTTGTGAAGTAGCAGCCATGATGTAGTGAAGTAGAAGTATGCTTTGCTGAGTTAATCATAATAATGCTGACATTTCATAGTTAGTACATTCTGTGCGAAGCAAGGTCGTAGCTATAATTCTTGAAAATATATTAGACAGTCTCTGTGTGTTTAGACTTCTCTGAAGGACATACAGGGGGATGTCAGCCTGAGAGGAGTTATGAGAAGAGATGCATTATTGTTTTGAAATATGACGTGTATCAAGTGTTCATGCAAGTAGCTTTTTCTCTATATAATGTCATGCTAAATAAAGTGAAGACAGTCTCATTTTGCTGGACATAACTGACGTGTGGTGTCTGCTTTCTGGGATTCCCAATCGATTGTCAAACAAAGGGTAACAACAGACAATTGAAGTAGATTGATAAGAGGAGGCTTATCTCCAACAGTTACATGGGGGCTCATCCGGGATCGATGAGCTTATCAATATCAGATAACGATGCGGCTGTTGGATGTGTGTGCAACTGCTGACATACCCGGGTAAGTAATCTGAAGCTTGATCATTGTATATATCAACCGGATTACTTTGTCAGTACTTGTATATACATTCATCTGGTCTGTTCATCTGATTAGGTAAGCAATAATCAATTATTTGGACCCAATTGTCTGTCTGTTTGATAAACATTCATTATTTGTCTGTGTGCGCTGATAAAGATTATAAGTTTTAGCTTCACTGTTGCAAGGGAAAAATGTTGTTTTATTTTAAAGTTTTAAGTTTCAGTTTCACTTTTGCAGGGGAAAAAAAAATTGTGGTATTATTTTTAGATAACGTGTCAGAACTGAAAATGTTCAGAATTTTTGTGGTGTAATCCTGCTATTGAGCCAGAATATTGAGATTTTAAAGGTATATTTGCAAAATAGTGATTTCAGTTATGTGAGGAACCTAAGACAGGTTTGCAACAGTTGTGGGGTGTCAGGTTGATAAGGTGATAGAAAAATGTATTGGTGATAAATTTCTGTATTGTCTTGATAAATTACCTGTTAATTATTTACTCCTTGGTCCCAGAGCTATAGTTGGTGAAGGAAATCCTTCTGACTATAAACGTTTAAACAGATAGCATAGACTTAGGTTAAGGCATTTAAAAACATACTCAGTCTTTGCAATCCAGTTCAGCCAGTGTGTGTGTGTGTGTGTGTGTGTGTGTGTGTGTGTGTGTGTGTGTGTCTTTTAATGTAAGGAATCTGCAGTCGAGATTTAACATACAAGGTGTGGTAATAGTGGTATCAGTTTTTTATAGTAAAGCATACTACGTTTTTTTGTCACTTAAAATGTATTCCTGGCTAATTCAAAGAGTTTAACATCATTGGAAGTAGACGTTAAAGCCATTATTGACAAGGGTAACTTATGCATATGACTCAGTGATTTGAGAAGTCTTTGTAAACTAGATAAAGTCAAGTCAGTAATGACAGAATTTTGGGTTTGTTGTGTCAGAGGATTAAAGATCCAAGTGGTTTGCTTCATTTTGGTCCCACATTGCTGATGAATATAGAAAACACTTAAACGTGTGACGTTTAGGAGAGGCAAGTCTCTTAAACTGAGGTATTTTCCTAAGAAAACACTTAATTCAAGTAAGTGTGATGTTTAGAATTAAGTTTTCTAAACTGAGAGTTCCCTAGACAACACTTATTGCTGTAAGTGTGAGGCTTGAAGGAGTTACTTCTTTTAAGCTGAGGTATATACTGACTTGTTGTTTTGATACTGCACAGTAAAAGGTGCAGGCCTGAAGGATTTCGCAAAGTGAATTGATCAATCACGCAAAGGGACCGCACAGTGAGCCCCTGTCAGTACTAGGGAAGGAAAAATAAGCACAATTTGTGTAAGGGGCAAACTTCCTAGAGGAAGGGAAGTGTTTACTAATGAAAAAATGCAGAACTGAAAAGTCTGGCATACTGCCCACAGCACGAACTGCTAGAAGCGCTAATGAGGGAGAGTTAAGTGTTACTCCCTATAAGCAAGGTTCCTGGAAATGTGAATATTCTCAGACCAAGTTATGCATAGTAATACATTGTCTAGATTGCAAAAGCAAAGAGAAAGGAACCGCTACAGCCCATTTGTGGTTTCCCTGAGAGATTTACAACACAAAGGCTGATTCCATATGACCAAAGTACTGTGTAAATCCAAAATATTACAAAATCTGAACAATAGATAATTGATATATCAAAGTTTTATCGTAGTAGTAAGATAGTAACATTATCAAGTGTAATATGTTGTTCTATGTGCTCTGTAAATATACAGACTGGGGATAAGAAATAAGGTAACAATTCACATGTTAGTTCTATGTGACTAATGACATGCGTATGTACAAATGTTTATGGCTACGGAATATGGATAAGATAATATAATATATATATATCATAAGAAGTAAAGAAAAATTGCATTAGAAAAACAATTGTAATTTTTATTCCTTAAGGTCTTAAAATGTTTTAAAGATAATTAGAAAGCAGTAAGTTTTATAGAACATGCTACTGTAAAGTATATTAATGGGTGACAATGCATAATTATGCAGATTTATATATATTTCCATAAAGTCATTTTTTTTCATATGCAATGTATATTTTAGTTTTGGGTTAGAAAATAATTCTCAGCTGTCAGGTAGCTGAAGGATAGTAAGCATATTGCTCATTATTACACTGCTTTATTATTATTATTATTATTATTATTATTATTATTATTATTATTTAAAATACTAAAAGTTTTGTGATGTAGTTTTTGATACAGGGAAAAAATGAGTTAGACATGGCAGCTCCAAACATATTGATTGAAAACATTACATACCATTGTGTCAGTAAAATGTGTTGGGAATTGTAAACAAGTTGCCAGATATGAGGGAATAGAATCCTGTTGCATTCTTTTAGTAAATACGTGTATGATGTATGATATATATATGTATGTATATATATATATATATATATATATATATATATATCTATCATGTTAAGTATATTTAGAACAGGTTTTAACAGCACGGCAACAGGTTTCTTATCGGCCATATGTTAGGCAGCACACACAAGATGATAGAATATGAGGGTGTGCAACTCCTGTATTGGCAACAGTGTACTCAGTAGCCACTGGCAGTTTAACAAAAGTGACTTTACCCACAGGGGACACAAGACTTTCAAGAGCTGTTTTTATGCACAACCAGATTCCTCCATGTTTGCTTACAGATCAGGCCATTGCAATGACTGGATTGGGAGGTTAAGCCCTACCCCTGCAAGAAAGCAAAGATGTTACCCGAAATACAATCTGCTATACAAGTCTACCTCTCACAGGAAAAGTAAGACAAAGAGGAACAACAACTCCCAGCATGAACATCATTATGTTGAACACCAGCCTGGGTGGACTTGGACTAAGAAGATGACATGCCAGCAGCAGTGGGAAACAAATATGCAAGTGAAGAAAGGACAAAGTATGAAGAATAATGGATGAATCATAAAGAGGAGGTGATTGGAAAAAGAAAAGTTGAGAAACATTATGAAGGTCACATGAAAGTTTGGAGACTACAGGAAGTCTGCTTTAAGAAGGACAAATAAAGACATCTGACAAGTGATCAGTACTACATGGCAAGATTACAGAGATGATGCCATGATTTAAAGCAACAGAAGCTCTGGGGTTTAAAGCAAATAATAAGGAACAAGACAGAAAAAAGTCCCAGAAGGCAAATGAATGATGCTTCTTCTGCCAATATGAAGTACAAGCTTCTTCAGGTACTCCCCAGTGAACATAATGTCTCCAGAAGAAACAATGGAAGGTATAATTGCAGTCACCTTGCCCACTGGAGAAACATGTTTGTGTCTAATGAACACTGGAACCAGCACATGCAGAAGACAGTAGAGGGAGATACCACAAGAACTGATGATATCAGAAATACTTAAAAGGGCAGGAGATGCAAGAACTACAGTCACCAATACCAGCCCAGTTCTTGACCTCAGAGTACATGTCCAGTGACTTTGCTGGAGTACAATGTACTGAAGCTTATCCAAGCAGAATACAGTACACACCAGCAGAAGTTGAACTTTCCAGCAACTTATCAAAGGAAAGAACAAAAAGCCGTTAAGAAGCAAGTTAGAACAGAAGTTCAGTATTGGCTCATTCCCGCAGTACCAGTTGTAGAAGAAAGTAAGCAATACTACTGGACCAGGATACCCCATGGAGGGGCTATATCACCAAGTGATTTATACAGAAGACACAACTAATATAGGATGTGAATGAACTGCTGATTGCCACCACTACTAAAAGAAGTACCAAGAAGGTGCAGTGTCCTTAGTGAAGTTTCTGGAAGAACAAGACTGCAGAGCCTCAGAAGGTGAAATTGCAGCTAGCCAAGCAAGAGGTAATCTTCCTAGGACATTCAAGGTTCCCAACATCTAACAAAAGTGAGAAGGGAGAAATTCATACTTCAAGCTAAGATGCCAACTAGTGTCAAGCAAGTCAGATGATCATTCCTGGGCATAGTAGGGCAGTACGGATGGTGTAATGGTTAGCATTACTGCCTCACAGCACTGAGATCATGGGTTCGATTCCCACCATGGCCCTAACTGTGTGGAGTTTGTATATTCTCCCCGTACTTGCGTGGGTTTTCTCTGGGTACTCCGGTTTCCTCCCACAATCCAAAAATATACTGGGAGGTTAATTGGCTCCCAACAAAATTAACACTAGTATGAATGTGTCTGTGTACATGTGGTAGGGAATATAGAATGTAAGAACAAATATAGTGTAGGATAGAGAAGAGTCGTGGCGCCAACCGATATAAGCTGCAGCCCGACTGG
The DNA here is from genome assembly GCF_028390025.1 of Pseudophryne corroboree. Taxonomy (NCBI): domain Eukaryota; kingdom Metazoa; phylum Chordata; class Amphibia; order Anura; family Myobatrachidae; genus Pseudophryne; species Pseudophryne corroboree. The sequence continues at coordinate 297,834,029 of NC_086450.1, read as the reverse complement.
TCAGAAAGGTAACCCCAGTACCCAAATGGAAGCGTATTAAGATAGAATTAGACCAGAAGATGTGCGCTAATCAGATTATAGTAAATATGAAATGGTACTTCCCTTACAAAACCTCTGTCGTGGGATTTACCGCATGTTTCAAACAACATGGATCCATATGTGGGAAGAAATAGACATATATAGTGTAGTGTGTTTAAAACAATACAATTTTAATACAATACACTAACGAATAACAATAAAACCATTGATTATAGATTGCTGCAAACAAATGGTGGAAGATGGAAAATTACCAGAGGATGGTAAAATGAATGCTTTAAATAGTATATTTAAACTCCTGTTTGCTGGTGAGTATTTCTAAAACATCAAAATCTTGAAGTCAAGTGAAGGTGGAGGTTTACCAGATTTCAATGAAGTGAGTGCGTTTAAGATGTTGTCCAGGGGAGATATCGGCTCCGGAACCTATTCTCCAAAGTCCACAACACTCCGTCCGTCTGGAAAAACTCCCCTCAGCAGTGGTTGGCTTGTCATACAGTGCCGACGCGTTTCGGGATCTCTCCCTTCATCAAGGCTGCATGACAAGCACTAAACAGAATGAGCTATTTAAGCTATTGATGAGAATCACATCCGGGTCAAGAGGTCATATCCTGGTCATAAAAAATACCATATAAAATATAAATAATACCCTTAATTTATACAATATCACTCACTCTGGATATTATAAATCCAAGGAATTAATATAAAAAAACATTTGAATAAATTGGAAAAACATTTGAATAAAAAATCGAAATTCCCAGAAGTAGTATTTTCCTTACTTCCGATCCGGCGGAACTAGTCTTTCATATTGTTAATTAAAGTCCCATTGTGTAGTCTTTTATAGGTTCCCAGATGTCAGCATTGGTGGTCACAGTGGATAAAACGAGTGTGCTCTAAGTTTATAGTGCTCCGCGGATCTCCGCCGGGCACTTCCGGTAAATGGAACGCATGGTGGACCGCATGGTGAACCGCAAGCCGGCTTCCTGTGACGCACTTCCTGTTCGCGTCCGAGAGCCGCAAATACTATCCATTGCAGACTAAGGGCAAATCCTGAGTCTGCAATGTGCCTAAATAGAACATAACATAATAGGCTTATCATAAAAAGAGAAGGGGGACTTTCTTAAAACTAAATATACAATCTGTAAATAAAATATAAAAAATACAAAAAGTTCCTAATAACAAGAACACGTGACCCACACTGTATTAATAGATGTATGAATAAATATCTAAATATACAAAGTTAATAAATATGGCTAAAAATAACTTTTTAGATAAAATGAAATTGGTGAGAAGTGATTGAACATAATAAATATGGTCAAGAGATGGTGGAAGCGGAGAAGGAGAGGGGGGGGGGGAATAGGTTGGGCTGTAGCTTCAGAGGAACCATTTTAGTTCAAAGTCTGCATTTAAGCCGTTCGGAATGAGGCTTTTTAGTCTATAAATCCATTTCATTTCTGTTTTGGCAAGTCTTGTTGTTTCGTCCCTGTGTCTCCAAGAATTCTTTATATTTTCAATTGCCAGAAACTGTAGAATATGTTTAGTGGAGGAATTGTGTTTATCTTTGAAGCGACTGGATAAAGGATATGTCATAACTCCTTTCTTAATATTTCTTATATGTTCACTCAAACGGGTTTTCAGTGCCCGACTAGTTTTTCCCACATAGAACATATGACAACTGTACTCTATAAGGTAGATCACATTTGTAGTATGGCAGGTCATAAAATTGTGAAGTTTATGTGAAGTCCCATTTGCAGTAAACTCTTCATATTTCGACTTGATTGTTTGTACTTCCCGGCAAGCTTGACATGTTCCACATCTGTAGAAGCCCTTACTTCTGATTGGGTGGTGATCTTGCGATGATAGCGCACTTTTAGTCAGCTTACTTTTTAAATTTGGTGCTTTGCGATATATGAATTTGGGCCTTGCTGGTATAGTGTCCTTTAATAGTGGATCTCTCTGCAGAAGGTGCCAATGTTTCTTCACTATTGATTCGATCTTTTTGTGTTGTTGAGTAAATTGTGTAATAAAGGCCAATTTATGCCGACCCTCCTCAGGTTTTCTTTTATCTTTTCCTTTCAAGAGCTCTTCCCTGTCTTTACTCAAAACTTCCTCTTTAAATTTTCCCAATCGGTCTTTATCATATCCTTTTTCTTCAAAACCTCTTTTCATTTGGTCAATTTGTTCTTCACATATGTTTATCTTGCTACAATTTCTTCTTAGCCTGAGAAATTGGCTTTTTGGGACGCTATTCAGCCAATTCATATGATGTTCACTCGATATGTCTATGTAATTATTAGCGTCAGTGGGTTTTTTATAACATTTCGTCTCTGTTTTACCTTCTTCAATATAAATATTGAGATCCAGAAAATGTATTTCTTTTTGGCTTGTTGTGCAACTGAGAACCAGATTGAAATCATTGTTGTTCAATGATTGGCAGTAACATTCAAGTTCCTCTTGTGGGCCTTCCCAAAAAAATATGATGTCATCTATATAACGGAACCATAATTTCAGGTTTTTCTTGTAATTAGTTTGTTTTCACCTGTTTCTCTTCCCAATAAGACATATATTAGTTTGCGAAACTAGGCGCGAATTTAGTGCCCATAGCTGTGCCGACCAATTGATTGTAGTAGGATCCATTGAAATAAAAGTAATTATTTTTCAATATAAAAGTGATGCCTTGTAGCAGTAGATTCTTTTTGTTCTCTGTAAGATCCGTCTTATCCAGGTAGTACTTGACTGCTTCTATCCCTTTTTCATGAGGGATGTTGGTATATAGGGCTTCCACATCTGCCGTTGTCATAAACATATTATTGTTCCAATTGATGTTCTTAAGCTTTTGTAATGTATCTGTTGTATCCTTCAGATGGAATTCTGTGTTGCTTACCAGGGGTTGTAGATGGGCGTCAATGTATTCTGATAAGTTTGCAGTTAGGTTTCCAATCCCTGCCACAATAGGTCTTCCCGGGGGTTTTGTCACACTTTTATGGATTTTTGGTAAGATGTAAATTGTAGGTATTGAGGGTTCAGAGACATTTAAGAATTCAAATTCTTTTTTCGTGAGTGTATTCTTGTCTAAATGGGATTGTAGTAGCTTATTTAAATTTGCTTTGATTCTCAATGTAGGGTCATTTCTGAGCTTGATGTATGTTTTTCCGTCATCCAGTTGTCGATATATCTCTTTGATGTAATCCTCTTTGTTAAGGATTACAACACCTCCTCCCTTATCGCTAGGTTTGATGACAATAGTCTCGTCACCCTGTAAATCTTTCAAAGCCAGGCGTTCTTTATGGCTTAGATTGCATTTGGTATTTTTTGTTTACCCCATTTTTTCTAGATCGTCCAAAACTGCTTTCTGGAAGCTGTCCACCAGACTTCCTTTGAGATGCTTCGGATAAAACGTGGATTTGTTTTTAAACTCTCCATTACTTATTGTCTCAGAAGTTCAATAGCTTAAATAGCTCATTCTGTTTAGTGCTTGTCATGCAGCCTTGATGAAGGGAGAGATCCTGAAACGCGTCGGCACTGTATGACAAGCCAACCACTGCTGAGGGGAGTTTTTCCAGACGGACGGAGTGTTGTGGACTTTGGAGAATAGGTTCCGGAGCCGATATCTCCCCTGGACAACATCTTAAACGCACTCACTTCATTGAAATCTGGTAAACCTCCACCTTCACTTGACTTCAAGATTTTGATGTTTTAGAAATACTCACCAGCAAACAGGAGTTTAAATATACTATTTAAAGCATTCATTTTACCATCCTCTGGTAATTTTCCATCTACCACCATTTGTTTGCAGCAATCTATAATCAATGGTTTTATTGTTATTCGTTAGTGTATTGTATTAAAATTGTATTGTTTTAAACACACTACACTATATATGTCTATTTCTTCCCACATATGGATCCATGTTGTTTGAAACATGCGGTAAATCCCACGACAGAGGTTTTGTAAGGGAAGTACCATTTCATATTTACTATAATCTGATTAGCGCACATCTTCTGGTCTAATTCTATCTTAATACGCTTCCATTTGGGTACTGGGGTTACCTTTCTGACCAGTCGGGCTGCAGCTTATATCGGTTGGCGCCACGACTCTTCTCTATCCTACACTATATTTGTTCAAACACACACCCCAACAGAGAAGAATCCAGGTGACATCATGTTTCAGCATCTCAAAAGTAGAGAAGATAAGATTAAAGAAGTATTCACAGAGAAAATTACTAACAATAGTGATGAAGACATGGATAACACCATGGGCCGCCTTGAAAAACTACTACTACGCGAGAATCGCCTATGGTGGGAATGCGCGACACTGGAGAAATATGTCGCAGATCAAATTATACCAAAGGGACTAAGGATTAAAAAGCTACCTTCCTTTGAAGATGCCAGTGAAAAATTCCAAGATGACTGGATGCGAACACTCGAGATCTGTTCATTCACGCTCCTAGAATTGATCATGAAAGAACGACGGGAGAAATTAAAAGCATTAAAGGATCAGATTAATCATATACAAACAACCTTAGAGCCATTCCAGGAATTAACGGAATTTAAGAATAGAGAAAAAGAAATTCAACACAAAATCACCCTCAATACGAGAGAGATTATCCACGAATACTATAAAAAGGAAGGAAAAAATCCCTTTTAAAAATATGAGGGAAGAAGGAACACCTGTGTCAGTGTGTTCCTTCATAGAAGAAGAAGACCAAGATCTACCATATAGACAAGCACAAGAAAATTCCCATCCAGTACAACACAAGGAGGACTGTCCAAGATATAGAAGGGGATGGCATAATACCACCACATCCAGGTTGAACAAAGATGTCAGAATACAAAAAAGAGCAACATCAGTTCATTCGCCCGAAAGAGAACATCATCCGCTACAAAGAGAAAGCAGAAGAAGAGAACATAATAGAACCACAACTCAACCAATGGATTATTACAGAAGAAGGCCTCATCAACAACCATTTAACCAGAGATGGACCAGGAGAAATCCACAGTACAGGAATATACAGTATTCAAGAAATTTCAGTACTGACAGATATAATGGAAGGCGAGATAGAAGAGAATTCTATCAGGACTATGATACTTACTCTGAGAGAAATACTGAAAGGAGACCATCACGCAACTACCCATACAGCATGAACAATAACGATATGGAAAGGACCCCTTTTTTAGGAAGAACGAATTATCGTCAGTACTAATCAAAAGAAAAAGAGGCAAAAGGGGGGTGTCAAACACAAGAAAAAGAAGAAAATCACTGTTGAGCAGGTAGAAAAACCTCCAAATGAATCGAACTATGGAAAGATCTATAATTTAAGCGACAGACCACTAACAAAGACAGAAGAAAAACTTCTTCTGAAGGGTCGTAAATTCGCCCCTACTAACAAAATGGATCAATTTGACATATTTTTAGATGTGGAAAAATTTTGTAAGAAAATTAACTATCAATAAATTCTTCACCAAGAAAGAATTGGAAGGCGAAACTTCCAAGACAATAAGTAATGGAGAGTTTAAAAACAAATCCACGTTTTATCCGAAGCATCTCAAAGGAGGTCTGGTGGACAGCTTCCAGAAAGCAGTTTTGGACGATCTAGAAAAAATGGGGTAAACAAAAAATACCAAATGCAATCTAAGCCATAAAGAACGCCTGGCTTTGAAAGATTTACAGGGTGACGAGACTATTGTCATCAAACCTAGCGATAAGGGAGGAGGTGTTGTAATCCTTAACAAAGAGGATTACATCAAAGAGATATATCGACAACTGGATGACGGAAAAACATACATCAAGCTCAGAAATGACCCTACATTGAGAATCAAAGCAAATTTAAATAAGCTACTACAATCCCATTTAGACAAGAATACACTCACGAAAAAAGAATTTGAATTCTTAAATGTCTCTGAACCCTCAATACCTACAATTTACATCTTACCAAAAATCCATAAAAGTGTGACAAAACCCCCGGGAAGACCTATTGTGGCAGGGATTGGAAGCCTAACTGCAAACTTATCAAAATACATTGACGCCCATCTACAACCCCTGGTAAGCAACACAGAATTCCATCTGAAGGATACAACAGATACATTACAAAAGCTTAAGAACATCAATTGGAACAATAATATGTTTATGACAACGGCAGATGTGGAAGCCCTATATACCAACATCCCTCATGAAAAAGGGATAGAAGCAGTCAAGTACTACCTGGATAAGACGGATCTTACAGAGAACAAAAAAAATCTACTGCTACAAGGCATCACTTTTATATTGCAAAATAATTACTTTTATTTCAATGGATCCTACTACAATCAATTGGTCGGCACAGCTATGGGCACTAAATTCGCGCCTAGTTTCGCAAACTTATATATGTCTTATTGGGAAGAGAAACAGGTGAAAACAAACCCTAATTACAAGAAAAACCTGAAATTATGGTTCCGTTATATAGATGACATCATATTTTTTTGGGAAGGCCCACAAGAGGAACTTGAATGTTACTGCCAATCATTGAACAACAATGATTTCAATCTGGTTCTCAGTTGCACAACAAGCCAAAAAGAAATACATTTTCTGGATCTCAATATTTATATTGAAGAAGGTAAAATAGAGACGAAATGTTATAAAAAACCCACTGACGCTAATAATTACATAGACATATTGAGTGAACATCATATGAATTGGCTGAATAGCGTCCCAAAAAGCCAATTTCTCAGGCTAAGAAGAAATTGTAGCAAGATAAACATATGTGAAGAACAAATTGACCAAATGAAGAGAGGTTTTGAAGAAAAAGGATATGATAAAGACCGATTGGGAAAATTTAAAGAGGAAGTTTTGAGTAAAGACAGGGAAGAGCTCTTGAAAGGAAAAGATAAAAGAAAACCTGAGGAGGGTCGGCATAAATTGGCCTTTATTACACAATTTACTCAACAACACAAAAAGATCGAATCAATAGTGAAGAAACATTGGCACCTTCTGCAGAGAGATCCACTATTAAAGGACACTATACCAGCAAGGCCCAAATTCATATATCGCAAAGCACCAAATTTAAAAAGTAAGCTGACTAAAAGTGCGCTATCATCGCAAGATCACCACCCAATCAGAAGTAAGGGCTTCTACAGATGTGGAACATGTCAAGCTTGTCGGGAAGTACAAACAATCAAGTCGAAATATGAAGAGTTTACTGCAAATGGGACTTCACATAAACTTCACAATTTTATGACCTGCCATACTACAAATGTGATCTACCTTATAGAGTGCAGTTGTCATATGTTCTATGTGGGAAAAACTAGTCGGGCACTGAAAACCCGTTTGAGTGAACATATAAGAAATATTAAGAAAGGAGTTATGACACATCCTTTATCCAGTCACTTCAAAGATAAACACAATTCCTCCACTAAACATATTCTACAGTTTCTGGCAATTGAAAATATAAAGAATTCTTGGAGACACAGGGACGAAACAACAAGACTTGCCAAAACAGAAATGAAATGGATTTATAGACTAAAAAGCCTCATTCCGAACGGCTTAAATGCAGACTTTGAACTAAAATGGTTCCTCTGAAGCTACAGCCCAATCTATTCCCCCCCCCTCTCCTTCTCCGCTTCCACCATCTCGACCATATTTATTATGTTCAATCACTTCTCACCAATTTCATTTTATCTAAAAAGTTATTTTTAGCCATATTTATTAACTTTGTATATTTAGATATTTATTCATACATCTATTAATACAGTGTGGGTCACGGGTTCTTGTTATTAGGAACTTTTTGTATTTTTTATATTTTATTTACAGATTGTATATTTAGTTTTAAGAAAGTCCCCCTTCTCTTTTTATGATAAGCCTATTATGTTATGTTCTATTTAGGCACATTGCAGACTCAGGATTTGCCCTTAGTCTGCAATGGATAGTATTTGCGGCTCTCGGACGCGAACAGGAAGTGCGTCACAGGAAGCCGGCTTGCGGTTCACCATGCGGTCCACCATGCGGTCCATTTACCGGAAGTGCCCGGCGGAGATCCGCGGAGCACTATAAACTTAGAGCACACTCTTTTTATCCACTGTGACCACCAATGCTGACATCTGGGAACCTATAAAAGACTACACAATGGGACTTTAATTAACAATATGAAAGACTAGTTCCGCCGGATCGGAAGTAAGGAAAATACTACTTCTGGGAATTTCGATTTTTTATTCAAATGTTTTTCCAATTTATTCAAATGTTTTTTTATATTAATTCCTTGGATTTATAATATCCAGAGTGAGTGATATTGTATAAATTAAGGGTATTATTTATATTTTATATGGTATTTTTTATGACCAGGATATGACCTCTTGACCCGGATGTGATTCTCATCAATAGCTTAAATAGCTCATTCTGTTTAGTGCTTGTCATGCAGCCTTGATGAAGGGAGAGATCCCGAAACGCGTCGGCACTGTATGACAAGCCAACCACTGCTGAGGGGAGTTTTTCCAGACGGACGGAGTGTTGTGGACTTTGGAGAATAGGTTCCGGAGCCGATATCTCCCCTGGACAACATCTTAAACGCACTCACTTCATTGAAATCTGGTAAACCTCCACCTTCACTTGACTTCAAGATTTTGATGTTTTAGAAATACTCACCAGCAAACAGGAGTTTAAATATACTATTTAAAGCATTCATTTTACCATCCTCTGGTAATTTTCCATCTACCACCATTTGTTTGCAGCAATCTATAATCAATGGTTTTATTGTTATTCGTTAGTGTATTGTATTAAAATTGTATTATTTTAAACACACTACACTATATATGTCTATTTCTTCCCACATATGGATCCATGTTGTTTGAAATATGCGGTAAATCCCACGACAGAGGTTTTGTAAGGGAAGTACCATTTCATATTTACTATAATCCGATTAGCGCACATCTTCTGGTCTAATTCTATCTTAATATAGAATGTAAGCTCCACTGGGGCAGGGACTGATGTGAATGGGCAAATATTCTCTGTACAGCGCTGCGGAATATGTGTGCGCTATATAAATAACTGGTAATAAATAAATAATAAATAAATAGTAGGATACTACAGAACACGGATACCTCTAGCATCAGTCTACATGCAAGCATTGTATGACACACTGAAAGGGAGGAGGGTCCATATCCTACATACAGCAACAGATGAATGAAGCAATTGAACAATTAGAAACAGCAGTTGCCTCATCTCAAGCCCTAGAACTACCTGACTATAAAAAGAAGGAGGCCATACATAGAAGTCCTTACACAAAATTATGTACTGAGGCGAAGACCAGTGGCCTACCACTCAAGCAAGCTTGACAGCAGTACTCAAGGAGCACCTACTGGCATCAGAGCACTGACAGCAGCAACAGTTTTAGAAGAGTACAAGAGCATAGACACAGTGCTGAATCAGTAGTCCCAGAAGAGGACAAGAGCACAGGCATAGTGCTGAATCATGAACTTATCATCCAGGTACCACATGCAGGTACAGAGAAGCTTCAACAAGCAAGAACAAAACACCTGTCAGTGCCAAGGCTGACGATGTATGAAGTAGCACTGCCAAAGTGTGACAAGTAATCATCAGAAGATGTTTTACCCTCAACTCGGCAACCCTTTTCCAGCATTAATCAATAAAGGTGTTGAATCTCAAGATTCAAAAGGAGGGAAAAACAGATTATCTACTGATGAATCGGAAAGCAAGAAGTTGATGAAAAGGAGCAGGAAGGTGGTCCAGAAGAGCAAGATACAGACAGATCATCATGGATGCATGACCAGAGGGATGGTCCAGAAGAGGAAGAGAATAATTCTAGAAATCAAAAATTTTCCTTTTCCTTGTATGGCGTTAATGAAACAAGAACCTCAACTTGCCATATGTTACATACACAGCCCTACCTAATGCTCAGCAAGAGCTATATGTGGATGGATCAAGGTACCATGAGGATGGAATTCCTTATACAGTAGTATGTGACCACTAAACATGAAGTTGTGGATTCAGGATCCTTACCATCCTAGTACAAGAGTGTGGGCCAGATATGGAAAAGCAGAGGCTTCAAGAAGGCAAGTGGCAAAGACATACCACATGCTTCACTGATCAGACACCAGATCAGAGCTCTGCAAGGGCCACAGAAAAGGTTGCAATAATGAAGATCCAGGCACATGCAAGAAATGACACTCCTGATACAAGAAGCATCAATCTGGCAAGATGCTGAAGCCAAGAGAGCAGCAGGAAAGGCAAGTCTATCCAGTAACCATTCCAGTGCCAGACTAGATACGTTGATTGAATTTCAGAACCAAGCAGGAGAGAGTGAGAAAGTAGCCTGTGGATAAAGAAAGCAACCAAACAACCAGTAAAGGTAGCCATCTACACCACACATACAGAAGTAACAGAAAGAAGCAAGGCCTCAAATGCCTGATCTGCAGGATTTGAAGAAATTTCAGGAACAAACATGTCCTGAAGAAAAAGCAGCATGGCAAAGAAGAAGAGCCAGACAAGAAGAAGACACTGGCTTATGAAAATTAGAAGAGAAGTTATACTTACCCAGAAGCTTATATCCACATAGGTGTTAAGTCAGCCATGGACTCACACACCTGGGAGAGGATCAAATGGAATATTTAGTTAATGGAAGATGGATAGCTCAATGATGTTATCTAGCCGCAACCAAGTTTGTACAAGCCTACTGGATATGTGGAAATTTGCAATCCAGGACAGAAGGTCAAGTCAACCCTTGGAGCAATCTCCCAAAAAAGTTATTTTCCATTTCAAAAACTGCAAATTGACTATATCTAACTGCCAAAGATGTATTGGTAGCCACAGACATTTTCAGTTATTTGCCAATGCCAAAAACCACAGCAAAATCAATAGCTAGAAAAATAGTTTCAGAAGTTATGTGCAGATATAGAGTACCAAGAGTTACAGTAGCAGATAGCGGTATTTATTTTATTAAAGAAATAATGTAGTACATAAGGTATGATTTGGTAATACAACTGCATACCATGTATCTCCTACAGGTTAGTGTGTGTATTACAGAAACCAGAAAGGGATGCTAAAGTGTTTATTTTTAGTACTGGATAATAGTAGAACCATATTCAGTAAAACCATAGGTTATTAACCTTATGAAATATTGTTTAATAGCATACCTAAGATAGGATGTTATTATCCATGAGAGTTACAGCATATATATGGTAATTTGGCTGCGTATGTTAAAAGGTCTTACTGAATAACTGACACTTCTGTATTTTCTAGTTTGCCTTTCTCCCAGATTCAGGAGCAAATCTGAATCTCGACAAGCTTTAACCAGGAGATCGGGTGTATCTGGAAAGACGCGTGAAAGAGTCATTTGAGGCCAGATTTTATGGTCCATATCGAGTGTTGCTGACCACGCCCACTTCTGTGTCAATTAAGGAAAGAGAAACTTGGGTTCCACTGCAATTTTGCTCAAGTTAAGTTTGAACAATGAAATACACAAACATACAAAGGCTAATTGGGCCTAAACTAGAATGACCACTATGGGTCATTATATTGGGAACTTCAGTACTCATTGTTGTCATAAAATACTCTATATCTCTCATAGGAGAGGGCAGGAACTGGCATGTCCGCCAATCCAAAGTTACGTACCAGTGTTTAGTGTATAAGTATATGCTTCTTATATATGTATTATATGTAGTTTGTGCTTCTTATATATATAGTATATAAGAAATGTGTTATCACACTAGAGCTTTTGTTAGTCAAGTTAAAGATCATGAAATCTCTAGAAGTTCAAAGATACCAGTTAATTAAGAAATGCTGGGCTCACATGGGCCCACATCTGGAAAAGGAGGGGAATGGACATCTGTCCCCACTACATATAAGCGTATAAGAGGTTTTAATTTGTTTAAAGCAAATACATACTACTAAAATAGTGTAATATTTTTTAGAATATGTATGAAGAGAACTCCAAGAATGTGTTGTATATTTTTTTTACATATGAAACAAATAGTGCGCAAGAAGTGGTTTAGAGAAATGTCCTCATCAAACCCAGCTAATTCGTTTAGCGGGATCAAAGAGTAGATTGTTGAAAAAGTGATGTTTTTATTAAAAATTGTTGGCTTAGCAATTTGCATATATCTGTATTTTAAGATGCTATTTTGTTTACTTTCCTTTCAGCTTGAAAGAAATCTGTAAACTCAAAGATGTGAATCCTCGAGTGTTAACAAAACTACAGAAAAGCTTGGCAAGAAGGAGCCGTGAACAGTCTACCTTAATGTATATGATGTGAACGGTTCTTTACCTTCAGTGGGATAGAGTGGCAAGCACGATCCTATGGGAATATAGCCTTTAGCACCATTATAGCTAGACTGTTTGCTTAGTCTTTTTAGGCAGAGTTTATGTGATGCCTTGTAGCTCAACTGTAATGTCATATTGTTATCAGCTATAATGTCATTATATTATGAAAGGAGGGACTGAGGAAGATAAATGTGTATAGCTTAAGCATGTCAGCCATTTTGTTAAGTAGCAGCCATGATGTAGTGAAGTAGAAGTATGCTTTTCTGAGTTAATCACAATAATGCTGACATTTCATAGTTAATACATTCTGTGCGAAGCAAGATCGTATCTATAATTCTTGAAAACATGTTATTAGACAGTCTCTGTGTGTTTAGACTTCTCTGAAGGACACATAGCGGGATGTCAGCCTGAGAGGAGTTATGAGAAGAGATGCATTATTGTTCTGAAATATGACGTGTATCAAGTGTTCATGCAAGTAGCTTTATCTCTATATAATGTCATGCTAAATAAAGTGAAGGCAGTCTCATTTTGCTGGACATAACGGACATGTGGTGTCTGCTTCCTGGGATTCCCAATCAATTGGTAAACAAAGGGTAACAACAGACAATTAAAGGAGATTGATAAGAGGAAGCTTATCTCCAACACTAGTGACTGGTTGAATAAATCTGGTAATAGTGTTACCAGCACATCTTTAAACTCTTTAAAGGGGGGTTCTCACGGGAGAGATGTGTGCTGAGCGATTTTAACACAGACCGCTCAGCACACATCTCTCTCCCCGCTCAGCACAGCGCGATGTGCTGAATGAGGGGGAAAGCCGACGGGGAGCCGCTCACTTCACACAACGGTGAAGTGAGCGACCCGCTAGATTGAGCCTGCATGAAGGCTCAATCTAGCACCGGCGATAGCGATGCGCGGGGCCGCGCATCGCTATCGCTGGGGGGCATACACACGGCAGATCCGTGCTTAAAATCTAAGCAATCTAGCAAGATTGCTTAGATTTTAAGCACGGATCTCTCCGTGTGTACCCCCCTTTAGTATACTTGGATGTATAGCAATCTGGCCCCATAGATGTATCCACTTTCAGTTTTGAGAGATCTGTTGGGACCTTCTCCTCTGTAAATGTACTTATATCTACCTAATTTTTATGAATGTCCTTGCAACTTAACTGTGGCCCCAATCCCTCTTCTTCTGTAGTGAATACTGAGCAAAAATAATATTTTAGATGATCTGCTATTTCCTTGTCACCCTCCACCAAATTCTCACTGTCTGTCTATTATTCCTCCATTTCATTTACTCCTTTCACTTATATACTTAAAAAAAAGTTTTGCCCCCTTTATCTACTGACTGTCCCATTTTATTCTCAGCTTCTGCCTTCGCAAACCTGATCACCTTCTTAGCCTCTTTCCATCTGACAAGATACACTTCTTTATTATTATTATTTTCTGTTTATATTTACAAAAGTCTATCTTTTTTGCTTTCACACTAATTTTGTGGACTACACTGGCTTTCTTTTCCTGGTGCTTTTCCAAAACCTTTTGATTCAAAGTTGCCTTTAGTATTGCACTTTTTAGTTTTTCCCACTCCTTTCAAGGTTATTCAATCTGCCAATGAATTGCTTAAATATCTCCCCATTTTTTAAATGTCAGCCTTTCTAAAATACAACACCTTTGTTTTTGTGTGACAGAAGTTGGACCCTGTTTTTACAACGTACCATACTGTTTGATGGTCACTGGATCCTAGGTTCTCACACACATATTTGTCTGATATCCTGTCACCATCTAGGAGTATTAAATCTAATAATGCGTTATGCGAGTGGGCTCCCTCACCAATTGCTTGAGGGATACTCCCTGTAGGGAATTTAGACATTTTCCACTTGTACCTGTAGTTAAACTTGCAAAAGTCCCCTCCAAATTTTCAGACAGATTAAAGTCTGCCATGATTATGACCTCTCCCTTTAAAATAATTTTAGTGACATACAGCAATAAGTTCATGTCCAAATTCTGCCCCTGGCCTGGTGGTCTATAGATCACCCCAGTGTGAATAGTGTCCCTCTCCCCCATTTCTATGAACAGCATTTTTGTTTTTTCTCACATACTGTATATGGCTACGACTCCACCAATTCTTCACAATATTTCCTTCCTAAATAAACTATATCCTGATATAGCTATGTCCCAGTCATGATTCTCGTTGCACCATGACATTTAATAGCCACAATATCTAGATAAACCCTTGTACGCATTGTAATTAGCTCTGGAATTTTGTCTCCTAAGTTCCTAGCATTTGCACACATAGCTTTAAGAATTTTGTTAGTGCATCTGTTATTCCTAGCTATGTTGAAGCAATACATAAAAAAAGTTTGTCACAACATCCCGCTGCAGACTGCACTCACATACTCCAACCTGATGCAGATGGAGAGTAGTGATATTTTTACTTCAACTGACACAACAAAGATTATTGGACTGGCACTTTTGAATTTGCCAAACACTTAAATCACACTTATAGATCCACAATTATTACATGCATGTAGCTCTGACCTTTCTTTGAGTGTGAATTCTTAAGAGGCACAAAGATACACTTATAAATGTTTATGCATTAGGAGAAACATCTCCAGGGTTAAAGTATACAGAAAAATAGGTAATAATAAAGACACACAATTATGGTATGCACAATTAACTGCAAGTAAATAAAAATAAAAAGTATCAGAGAACCTAATATAACCTTATGATGAGGTATCAGGCAATCTGAGTGCAGAGAAACCAAAGGAAAGGAGAAAATTGCAACACTCATAGCATGATGCTATCCCTTGAAGAGTAAACACCCAGAAGCATCTCTGGCTGGGAGATATAGTTCTACAAGCCTCCTCCCTCAGTAACCCCCATCCTCCTGGCTGAGCAAGGAATTCCTTTGTTCACACATGACTTGCTTAGGTGTAAATTATGTGTCTCCATGGACCACTTGTCAGATATATTTTCTGAGGATTTTTGATCCCCTCACCCTGAATAGGCTATGTGGCTTGAATTTACTATGCTAGCCTGTTTGACGGTGTCTCTGACAAAAAGCAGGGGCTTCCCCCACTGTGAAAGTAAGGTCACACCTCGTCAAGGCTTATCCAATGCAGGCATAGTTTTGAAACTAGCAAAACAGACATTCATGAACTATTCATTTTAGGAACTATCTTATAGTATCCATACTTCTCATGGTGGGTTATTATTCATAACACATTATCATAGTTTACCTAGGACATACAGAATGCATACAGTCATGATACATGACTGAGGAATCGCTGTAACCTATGGCAATGCCACCTCCCCCTCCTAAGAATGGTACAGGGTGATGGTGATCATCTATCACATACTTCTCTGTGCCACTGGGACTACCTCTTTACCCTGCTGGGAGAGGCCATCAGCATTCTCGTGTTCTGCCCCTTTCTTGTGTTGAGTATTGAATGCACATTGCTGCAAAATAAAACTCAAATTTAGCAACTTACTATTACCCTCTTGCAGACTTGTTCAATCAGCAAAGTGAGCTGTGGTCAGAAATTACTGTGAAGTCTCTCCCATAGAGGTATGGATGGAGTTTTGCAATGCCCACATTATAGCTAGGCATTCCTTCTCAATAGTGGCATATGCCACCTCCCAGGGGAATAGTTTCATACTCAAGTACAGGACTGGATGTTCATTTCCCTGTCCATCTACTTGACTCAGGACAGCTGCCAGACCATAATTATAGGTGTCAGTCTGCACAAAAAGTTGTATTTAATATCTAGAGCTTGCAGCACTGGAGACTGAGCTACGGAGAACTTCAATGCCCTGAAGGTCTGCTCACAATCTGCTATCCATGCGACCAGATTTAGATGCTTCTTTTGGCTCAGGTTGATTAGGAGCTTGGTGAGGGCACCATAATTGGGTATAAATTTATGGTAGTACCATGCAGTCCCCAAGAATGACCTGACCTGTTACCCCTATTGCATTATTTCAAGTTACCAAAATTGCATTTACAAAATGGGCTTGGAGATCTTAATTAAAAAAAAAAAAATAACCTTCATAATTTACGACCGTATTGAATATTTATATGTAATTTGTTGCTAATCGGAGCTCATTTACAACACTTCACAATATATTCATTGTAGCACTTTTAAAACTGCCTAATAGTTCGTTTTGGTATTTGTAATTTACAAGATATTTATGTGTTACAAAAGTAAAAACTTGTTTTTATTGTGCTTTCCATATAACAGATTTTCCTTACTTTTCCTTATTCACATTTATTTCATATATTCCAGCAGAACTGAGCCATCTGGCACACACCTGTTCATGCCTGGAAGGGGTGGGGGAATGTGAAATGGGAAATAGCATTGGCATAAAATAGTTGGAGATTAGCTACAGCAAGAGATTTGAGCAGAGGCAAATAATGTCTACTGATCCACACAATAGATCTAGTTTATTAATACTCAACGTAATGTAATATTATAGCAGACAATTAGGACACAAGAAATATGTTAAGACATATTTGCTGTAAAGCAGCAATTATATTGTAGATGTACATTTTTTAATATATAAGAGGGATTACAGTACAACATAACATTTGCAGAAAAAATTCTAATTTCAAAGCACAAAAACACTATACAGCTTGTGTTGCCATTATCTGTAATTCCCTTTGGCCAAGAAAGCTTCAAATACCTCTCTTTGGAATTTTAATAGGTCAATTCCACTTATAATTTACATTTTAATATTATCTTACGTGGAGGTTCAACAACACCTTGGGATAAAAAAAATCTTAATCAGAAATATAATTCTTATGGATTTCATAAAACATTTATAGCTATATTAAGCATAAAAAAGAAAAATCTTTGTTAATAAAGCTTGGACTAATAATTCAATAATATGTGCTTAACCCTTTACTGCCAGTTCACTAAGTACCCAGATCACGGAACAAAATGAAACAGTCTGTCAGTAAAATACTAAATCTAGCTAACATCCTCCTTCCCACCAACCAGCAGAAAAGTGTGGGTCTTTTATTTCGGTGCACTAGAGTTTGGAATAGCTCTGCTTTCCCCTGACTCTACAAGTATATAAAAGTAGGGAATTGTAAAGAGTGAGTTTTTAGCATTGATGCTGACTATATATTCAATGCCTCTTTTATAATCACAGACACAAATACGTGTTACATTCTGATACAGTATGGAAACAATATTTAATTTTTTACAGTTCTGATAGTAAGGAAGAAGATATTAGATACAAAAAAAAGTTAAGGTGGACTTATCCTAGAAACACATCAAGAAAAAAGTGTCATTTACAAAGCAAATAGCAAAATAAAACACAAAAGCAATTTTCTTCATTTGGCATATTAAGTGAACTACATTGGAAAATTTTACCTTCCAACATATTTGCATATAAGTACATCTGTGTACCAAAATATTTAAAATAATATCTGAATATGCACACAAGATACAAAGTCTAGACACAACCTACTGTATACCTGAAGAGATAGCAATACACTCATCTCAAGAGAACCAGGGGGAGCAGAATATTTAATCCCCAGCCCCTATGGGAGCAGAATATTTAATCCTCAACCCCAATACTATCCAAATATCCTAATTAACACACTTTAGCTCTAAGATTTGGGTTATTTTGTTGTACCATACCTAATAACACAAGAGGTGGTGCTTAGGTTAATGTATTTCCCTACACTGTACCAGGATGGTTAATGTTAGAACCAGCTGCTCTAGGTTAGGGGTCATTGTATCATGCACTATCACATAAGGCAGATCGATAAGACTATATATTCTATCCTAACACACAATATGTTTGCTCTGTATTGTACGTTTTATGTTAGCACCAAAAATAAAAATAAATAAATTGGTGTTTTATGACTGCATCTTATGTGTGTGTCAATTTGTGGGCAGTATTAATAATTTCCCAATTAAGAGAACATTTTTAATTATGGCAAAATTATTTTTTACCAGATCCTATTTTTATGAAGAATCCACTGTAGTCCTACGCATAAATAAAATGTAGACATAAAATAAAAATTGACAGTCTGAGGCCATTTGGGGTCAGGGAGAGGGGAGGCAGTGGCCTCTGTTTCCTAAAATGGAGGCATGTTGCTGCCGTTGTTGGAGAGTGACTGGGCCAGGAATTCTTGGCCTCTTTGTAGCAGATGCAGCAGCCAGCTTGCATGAGCCCATGAGTCTTACAGCTGTCTGATACATTAGCTGCTACCTAGGATGCAGCTCAGATCAGTAATGTATACAGGAGGTGTGATGCCTTCTGCTGTTTTGCCATATTCAAGCTGCAGTGATAGCCTCTCCATCCACATCTAAATCAGGCCCATGGTATTTTGTTGTCAATGAAACTTAATGTGGATAACCCAATTATCTGGCCGCATGACAGAAATGAGCAAAAGTACACTATAGCTACAATTTCAATAGTCACCAAATTACATATTCACTAACTGCTGCACTAACCAAAAATAAGCACCCAGCTCCATCTGTAGCATTTCTTAGTGTGGCTCCATCTGTAGCATTTCTTAGTGTGGCTCCATCTGCAGCATCTCCTATGCAGATACAGATGCAGTCGCACACAGAATATACGCATGCTGCATATCATTTTAATCAGCATAGTCTACTTGTGCATTATATTATCATAGCAATGCACATAAGATGCATTTTCAGCTGCCCAGGAACTGCTGTCTTACTTTCTCTAGGCAGCTTGCAGTACAGGGTAAAATGTGGCTAGATGTATAAGGACACATCTGTATTGGTGTTAAATCATTTGTTTTTAATGTCTATTTAACAAAAACTTTTGCACAAGGGTTATAAATATCTTTGTTATTTTATAAAATGTTTCCAATTTTATTATTTATTTCCTATAAAGACATGTTATTGGTTGAATCATTTGTATCCTATAATCAATATACTATTAACATATTCTGGTAAACTGGCTATATATAAAAAACAGTAGGTTGATTGTACAGTATTCAACATATAAAATGTATACATTATTTATCACGCCAATGTCTGTTTTTTTAGCTTTGATTGTTGTATGCAAATTTTGTATGGGTACATTTAGTTTATTTGAATGTGAGTTTATGAACTAACAAACATTTTCCTGTTCTAAAAAGACTTATTAGAAGACTATATCATTCTAAGCATTTAGAGCAAGATAACCTTAATCTAGTCTTATCACTTGCAAACAAAAGCAAGAGAACCAATAGACTCCCATGTAATCCATCTCTGTCAACTGCATTAAGGAAATTACCTGTCAAAAACATCATGGCCAGGATTCTGTGATTAAACACAAACTTAGAAAATGCTCAAGGGTGCAATGAAAACAGCTACAAAAACTGCTTTCAATTGAGTTATTCTTCCATTATTTTGTGTCCACAAGCAATTGAAAAATGTTCAGAATAATGTGATTTTGCAACTAAATATTGAGTGACCATAGGACACAAACATAGATTACATTTTAACATATTAACTAAAATGTATTTCTATTTCTAATATCTCTCACCTAATATATATCCCGCAATAATTATAAATACAGACACTACTATATTTGGAAATGTGTATTAAAATGTATACTGTACATTGTAAAAAATGAAAAATGAAAAATGACTCCTTGTTTTTCAAACATGCAAATGAAAAACTCCAAAAATACATTTCAATACCTACACCGGACACTATTCGGGTTTTGTGTTGTAGTTTTAGATCTAGATTGCCGCTCGTGTTTTGGATCTGAATTGGTTATGCCAAAACCACCGTTTCGTGTTTTGGTTTTGATCCTACAGTATTATTAACCTCAATAACATTAATTTCCAGTCTATTCTAAACACCTCGCAATATTGTTTTTAGGCCAAAAGGTTGCACCGATGTAGTTGGATGACTTAGCTAAGCGACACAAGTGTGGCGGCACAAACACCTGGCACATCTAGGAGTGGCACTGCAGTGGCAGACAGGATGGCACTTTAAAAAAAATAGGCCCCAAAGAGCACAATATGAAAAGGAAAAAAAAAGAGCGGCAAGATAGAATTGTCCCACCCACCCATATGTTGTTTGAGAAAGGACATGTCGTTTAATAAACCCATAATTTCAGCGGCAGGTGGTCCCCCTGGAAAAAGCTCACCCAGTTCTCCAAATCATAGCTAGCTACCAACATGCCACCTCCATATTTGATGACTTTTCACATCATGAGAAGAGACAAGAGGAAGAGGACAGTGTCAAGAAGGTGATTAAAAATTAGAAAGGCACACGCAATCAGGTACAACACACAGGCTTTCACCTCCACTCCTATCTTGGTGTGGAACAGAAAGGACTTCAACCAAGCAAATATATAATTATTAATTACCACATTACTGGACAAACTGAAAAACTAGGGGCCAAAGCCTCTAAATTTGTACCCCCTTCTCCATGTTCAGGGTTTAAGATAATCTCGGATTTATTGCTGGGATGCAAATAAACTGGTGTATAGCACAAGATCAAGATTGGATATTTTATCCTCCATGGAGTCTGGAGAGTTATTTTGTGAAAATCTCATGGGTTTCTTTTTTATCCCATTTTTTATTGCATTATTATTTACATATTTTGTGGCAGATGCCTTATTTTCATTTCTCACAGCTCCCAGTTACACTCATGTGAGCATGCCTGTGTGTCCCAATTACACGCATGTGAGCATACCTGTTTGTCTTGTTTATTTTATTATCTTTTATTTTTAAATAAAGCAGCCCCTTAGATGTTTTAGCAGCCCCTCCTGAGCCCCCACAGCAGCCCCGGATGGGCCAAGTTGAGTTCGACTGTGCAGTGAATATTTTTTTTATTCAGCCCCTGCCCTAGTGGAACTTACCACTCAACAGTCTAAACTTATTTCATACTATAAGTAGGACTGTGGGAGGAAGCAATGCTAAATTCAGTGCCCACAGCATGCCTCAGTCTGTCAAGCCAGACATCTTTCTGGCTGTAAGCCACCTTGAGACCCCATACTGGGCCTTATTCCATAACTGTTTGTGCCTCACAGGAGCTCCTGGCCCATCTAGTTCTGCAGTGCAATGGAAAGTTGATGCAATGCAAAATAACTTAAACTCTGTTATTCTAACACCACGTATTCTTGGGATAACCCTATGCACCCCTTTAGGAAAAGAAGATCCCTGTACAACAAATGTGCATCTTCTAAACAAATAATCCCAAAATGTTGAACATCAATAATAAATCAAAATTAAGGTTGACTAATTGGATCCCTTAATTTCAGTGAGTCTCTAACATTAAATAATTGAGAAGAACCTCTCTCTAATGCTCCAGCAGAAAATATCACTTTTACCTCTTCAGCAGTTGCACTGGATTTTGATTCAGCCTCTTCTAAATCACAATGATTTTGGCCACAAATGTGGTCTGTTCCCACTTCATTAAAAAACACTTTTTCAAAAGAGCAATTTCCATATCCACCTTTGTGGCTATGTTTTCATAAAATTGTTTGTGATGTAGAAGCGTGTTTCATATCTGCTTTAGGCTTTCATTTAAACCTAGGATCAAGTACAGCAGCATCCTTGGAATTATACAGTAGCACCCCTGGGCATAAGTGCTGTGGCAGCTGTGCTGTGACAGAATAGGCAGCACTCCTGGAGAATTACAAAGCAAAGCAGACATGCAACAGCACCCATGGAATTAAACAGGAGTGGGGCAGCACTCCTGGACTGATAGGGCAGAGGGGTAGCACCCCATATAGGGTAGCAATCCTGGAATGATGTGGCAAAGAAAAGGTGTGCAAGATGGATTTGTCTTTGGGCCCTCCCACCCACCCTTTTGTTGTATAAACAGGACATGCACACTTTAACAAACCAATCTTTCAGCGACAGGGTCTGGCCCATGACTGCAGCTGAAATGATTGGATTGTTTGGCCCCCACCAAAAAAGATGCAATTAATATCTCATTGCACAAACTGGCTCTATAGTGGCAAGATGTGGTCCTTATCAGATTCCCCCTTCAGTGTTTACATTGTCATAGAGAAATAATATTCAAACAAAACCACGTGATTAAGGTGTCAGTGGACTAATTACGCTATTACCCAAAGTTTTTGAACTTGACAATGACTTATGATGAATGCGCTGCAGGTGACGATAAGGGAGGATGTTCCTAGGTGGTTAACATCCATACCCCTACTTATTATGGATTGAGAAAGGCAAAAGATGTATTGACACCTGTTGTCCGGATTTGTGGAGAAAAAATTCCACACCCAAGCGGTGGATTTTTTGGTATTTTGCCCAGGCATTACAATGGGCTGTTTCATCCCATGGCCAACAACTGTCTCCACTGGTGCCTTATTCAAACAAACCACATTACCATCAAAATCCTCAACTTCAGGTCCAGGCCTAGACATCGAAACCGCGGACAGTGCCAGCACCCCTGTATTTTCACAACACCCCTGTAATTTTACAGCATACAAGACAAGGCCAGTATACATTTATTTTCACTGCACCCCTGTATTTTTACAGCATACTGGACCAGTGTACTTTTATTTTAACAACAGCACTCCTGTATTTTTACAGCGTACAGGACCAGTGTACTTTTATTTTAACAACAGCATACAAGATGGGGCCAGTGTACATTGATTTTCACTGCACCCTAGAAATATTACAGCATACAAGACAGGGCTAGTGTACATTTTACTGCACCCCAAAATTTTTGCAGCACACAAGACTGTGCCAGTGTACATTTATTTCACTGTACCCTAGAATTTTTTCAGCATACAAGACAGGGCCAGTGTACTTTTATTTTAACTACAGCACCCCAGAAAATTTGACAGCATACAAGACAGGGCATTGATTTTAACTCTACTCTAGAATTATTACAGCATACAAGACAGGGCCAGTGTACATTTATTTTACTGCATTCCAGACTTTTTACAGCATACAAGACAGGACCAGTTTGCTTTTATTTTAACAACAGCACCCCAGAATTTCTAAATCATACAAGACAGGGCCAGTGTACATTGATTTTCACTGCACCCTAGAATTATTACAGCATACAAGACAGGGCCAGTGTACATTTATTTCACTGCACCCTAGAATTTTTACAACATGCACGACAGGGCCAGTGTACATTTATTTTACTGCACCCCAGAATTTTTTTAGCATACAAGAAATGGTCAGTGTATTTTTATTTTAACAACAGCACCCAGGATTTTTTCAGCATACAGGACAGGGCCAGTGTACATGTATTTTACTGCACTCCAGAAATTTGTAACCATACAAGACTGGGCCAGTGTACATTTATTTCACTGCACCCTAGAATTTTTGCAGCATACAAGACAGGGCCAGTGTACTTTTATTTTAACAACAGCACCCCAGAAAATTTGACAGCATACAAGACAGGGCATTGATTTTAACTCTACCCTAGAATTATTACAGCATACAAGACAGGGCCAGTGTAAATTTATATTACTGCACCACAGAATTTTTGCAGCATACAAGACAGGGCCAGTGAACATTTATTTTAACAACAGCACGCCTTAATTTTTACAGCATACAACACAGGGCCAGCACCCCTGTATTTTCACTGCATGCAGAAGGAAAGTGCGCCTGCCCCCTGTACAACACAGTGACAGCCAGGACAGCAACACCCATGTATAGCTGCAGCACCCCTAACAACACATAAAACACCAGTGACAGCGAGGACAACCAGGGCAGCACCCGTAACAGCACAGGTACACCACAGTGACAGGAGAAGCAACCCTACAAAGCACACACTTACTCCACATGACGCCACCACCCACAAAGAGAGAAAGAGGTCTGTCTCCCTCACTCTCCAGGTCCAGAGTGAAAATGGCAGCGATGCATGGCTGTTTATATGGAATCCAAAACCTACGAGTATCTTACAGTGGGATGATGACGTTTTGCCTCAATCTGTTTTCCAACTCTGGTGGAAAGTCCCGAGCCGGACTTGGAAACTGTATCAGAATGGGATGCTGATCTGTAATATATATATATATATATATATCACAACAGCAAACACGGCACTCACTGAGTCCTCAATGGTGGATTAAATCACAATGGAAATAGCCGGTGCCTTCCGATGGTAGCAGCTGGCGCTGTGTCCAAAGATATGTCCGGAATTGCGGCGGCACTCACGGCATCCAATAAAGAAGCAGACGCAGGTCTGATATCAACGTTTCAATGTTTACTAAAACATTTTCCTGACGAAAATGTTTTAGTAAACATTGAAACGTTGATATCAGACCTGCGTCTGCTTCTTTATTGGATGCCGTGAGTGCCGCCGCAATTCCGGACATATATATATATATATATATATATATATATATATATATTATACACTCAGCTGGAACTCACATGACAAGTCATCTTGCTCCAGTGCACTTTCAAGGTCAAGATACCTCCACATAAAAAAGGCACGTAGAGACCATGAAAGTTCAATTTAAGCCACGTGTATTAGGTCAAGTACTTTTGGGGTAAACACCCAGTCCTCATGACCACACATCTATATAACAGCAGAGGAAGGCACCCAGGTGGTTGCTAATAAGGAGAGTAAGTGCCATAAATGCTGTATGGATATCTGTTCAACCAAATTTAGGCCCGAAGATTAAAGGCAATGATCTATGGTTTACACATATGAATTTCTACAATCATTTACTTGGATGTCAGTGAAACAATATCATATAGGAAGCATTTGTGAACAGCTTGCTGTATTGGTAATATAGGTATAAATCTGTACATACAGTATACCCATCTTTTCATTATGGATATAACAGCAGCTTTGGCAGACACTTTCTGCTACACAGAGGAGGAAAGCTGATAAGATCTTGTTTTCAGAAGTAATGATAACATGACAGCAGAGCAGCTCTACCATAACCTATTGCGCCTAAAAAAAAAAAGAAGTGGATTTCCTACTCCATGGTACCTCGCTATCAGACTACTTCAGAGCAAATGTATTCCAATAGGATTTCGGGTCAGAAACACCCCCACAATAGGACAAAATAACCCAGAATTTTGCTATAAATGGATTTTTACACCTTGAATAAGTGTAGCCCGGACCTAATGCTATTGGTGATGGAAGAAGTGGGAAAGGAGTTGAAGAAATTCAGAACCAAGATTCAGGCATACACCACAGAAAATCAACCACTGCTAGAGGATAGTAAACATCCAGCATTATAGAGAATCTGGAGTTACAAGTAGCAAAGTACAGGAGTGACTTGATTAGCTTCGAGAAGAACAAACTACACACCGTGAATCTGCATTATGAGGAGAATTGGGTATACCGATGGATGCATGGCATAGACAGTGATACTCAGACCGGTACAAAGAAACATATCAATTGGAGGGAAAGGAAGGTCAGGGGATGGATAAATCCCAACTCGTTCAATAGTGACAGTGACTTCAACATCAATGACTCTGATGAAACACATGCCCCTTTAGGGATGACAACAAGAGGAAAAATGGAAAATGGAGGGACGAGGAACTGCCTGACCAGACGAGGGGGACAAAACAAAAGGATCTGGAAAACCTCCTACAATTACATCCAGAAATACATCCAGAAAGAAAAATTAATCTTCAATTTGTCAGATAGAATATTGACGGAAATGGAGGGAAGAGTGTTAAGTAAAGGTCTGTCCTTCTTATCAACCAATCCCCATGACCCTTTCAAATGGAAGGTGGAGGAGTACCATTTTTCAAGATCTTTAAGACTTAAGGAATATTTCCAACACCGACCCAACACAGAGACCAATCCCGTTTTATCTAAATTCTAGAAGTCTATGTTTGACCCCCCTATGTCAGCTGGTTCTGTGAAGGCATTAAGAAATATGCAGGAGCTCAGACATAAGTGTACAGAAATGTCACTAGAGAAGAGAAAAAGGCCATCAAGGATCTGTCCAATATAGGTCATCCAACATAGGTCAGAGATATGCTGCTCATATGCCCAGGGTTCTCTTGTGTAATAGGTAGTTACTCTGTCGGTATATGCAGGAGCAGCCTATACATCAGAGCTGCTGCCGTACATATAGAATTCATGTATCACCAGATTTCCCTTTAATAATGTCACATTCTTTTTAGGTCATCGGTATTGGGAGCATCCATTCCACATTATAGATTCTAGGTCCTCCCAACATAGCACATTTAGAGTTTCCACACATACCTTAACTGTTGTATACCTTTGTGCGGCTTATGCCTTTTAAGCACCTTAATTACATTTTGTGTATCTGCCTTAGAATGCATTATATGCTATTATGTGTAATAATCAAGAGATATCCTTGTATGCTTTCTAAGTACATTGCCAATACACTGCACAGTGCAGTCCTCATTGTTTTTAATGTTCTAGCACTTTAGCACTTGGTGCTAAGGTGCCTGTGGACACTTATACATATATGACACTGCTTGTTTATCTTTCAGCTTTCCTACCCCTCCCAAGGCAACGGCGTCCCTGACAACGGGGAGCAGGCAGAGGCTGGGCAGTGAGGGATGATGGAGCGGGTGATGTCAGTGTACCTGCAGCTGCAGCCAGAAGTGCTACGGACCGTGGCTTCTGGACCCAGGGAGACACCAGCATGGGTGGAAGAGAGCTGTCTTACACATACTCTGTACCTATTTAAGGTAATAAAAGCTTCATTGTGAGTTTGTTTTTTTGTTTTATGCACAGCATAGCACATTGCACGCTAGCCGTAACCATGGGAACCTCTAGATTGCATTCCAATGGCCTGTCATGTGCGTTCCCCCTGCGCTGATCAAATGGGGACCTAACACAAGACAGATCTGTGGACATACACAAAAATTTGGACATGTAATTAGACCCATGTTACAAATGCCAATAAAATACAAACTTATAAAAGTTACATTTAAAAACACATAGCATAAAAAAAAGTATTGCATGAAAAACATACATAATCCATGCATCAAATGTTTTTAGCTTTATACCACCTCAAAAGAATAATATCAGATGCACCTGCATAATAATATAAGTTAAAGAGTAAGAAGCATAGGAGACACACATAAAGGGATGACCCTCCATTGCTAAATACAGGAAGTTCTTTTTACTGAAATCCGTAACACCATTTACATAATAGAATTCCAGTTAATTTTGTCATTGAGACCTCCAGGTTTGGTGCTCCTAAGTCTCACAATCCATCGAGATTCCTAGATAAGCAGGGCTCTAGCCCTGTCTCCACCCCTTATTGAGGGAGGTACATTGTCTATCATAAACTATCTAACAGACTCAAGTTGATGATTACATTCTTTGAAATGACGCGCCACCGGTTGACTTCTTTATGTGGCAATTTATTGACACATCATAAAACACAAGTCTAAAAATTTAAGCGTACCAAAGATGGCGGTATAATCACAGCTGATACATTCGTTTTAAAATCAAAGATACAAGATGGATTCACCACTGCATGTTGCCTTGTTCAGCGTCCATATAAATATAGGCACTCCATATAAATATAACAATAACCATAGTGCCACCCTCATAGTAATATATATAAAACAGGGGGGCAGATGTATTAACCTGGAGAAGGCATAAGGAAGTGATAAACCAGTGATATGTGCAAGGTGATAAAGGCACCAGCCAATCAGCTCCAATATGTAAATTAACAGTTAGGATCTGATTGGCTGCTGCTTTTATTACCTTGCACATATCACTGGTTTATCACTTCCTTATGCCTTCTCCAGGTTAATACATCTGCCCCATTGTTCCCTGGGTAAGAAGAAACTAGTCCCCCACAATGCACTAGAACTGGATAGCACTCATTGGTTTTGGGGAATAAAATATTGCAGCATAATGACACACAAATGTTACAATGCTGCACAGGATTTTTATTTATCAAGTTGCTATGCAGTAAACAGAGAAGAGTGATACCTTATAAACTGTGTAAGTTCAAATGGAAAAGTCCCTTCGTGCTGGCTCCTGTCTGCAGGCGGTAGGCGGGACATCCGGTTAGTACCAGAACATCAAGTCCCTTAATGTCATTCATTTGCTGGGCAACCTCAGATGCCTGAAATGTTCATACACTGCAGAAAGGGATCACCAGGGGAGGCATTGAAATGTGTATAAATATATAAAAAGCAAATATTGCAATATCCTAAGTGCTATAAGTGCTATCTTAAAAGATGAAAAGTGTACAGAAAAATAAATATAATCTGTAAGGTTCAAAATCTAACACTGGAAAACCAAAATCTTGGCCATTTTATATTGACTCACTAGATAAAAGTTATATAGCTTAATATGATAAAATGATGTGATCTAATGCAAAATCAATAATTCAGTATGTTATCTAGGAAACAAGTGAAATCAAAATACTATGAGATTAATGAATTTACAACTATACAAAATGAATGCTACAAGAACACATTAAATGCAATTTTCTCATTTAGGCCATTTGTCGCTAGGGTATTAAGACAGTGTATCCATTGTGTCTCTTTTTTGTGCTATGATTTTGGCTCTTTCACATCCCCTAGATGAAACTGGTCCACAATAATATACTTAAGTAGGTTCATTCAATGGTTGACAGCTTTATAATGTCATGCGACTGGCTGGTCATTTTTGTTACCCTCCAGAGCCGCCTTATTTGCAGATTGATGGGCCATTTGCTCCTTGAACATTCTTACAGTTTGTCCTTCATGCAACAAATGCAAGGGCATTTAATTACATAAATAACATTTAATAACATTGGGGGTAATTCCAAGTTGATCGCAGCAGTATTTTTGTTAGCAATTGGGCAAAACCATGTGCACTGCAGGGGAGGCAGATATAACATGTGCAGAGAGAGTTAGATTTGGGTGGGGTGTGTTCAATCTGCAATCTAATTTGCAGTGTAAAAATAAAGCAGCCAGTATTTACCCTGCACAGAAATAAAATAACCCAGCCAAATCTAACTCTTTCTGCACATGTTAAATCTGCCTCCCCTGCAGTACACATGGTTTTGCCCAATTGCCATCAAAAATCCTGCTGCGATCAACTTGGAATTACCCCCATTGTGTAGAACTCATCAAGTGCTGATGAATGCAATAGCTGTTAGGATGTATCAATGGATGTTCAAACATACTTCCAGTTTCCATGTACTTACAAGTGGTGCATGATAAACACTTAAAGCAACCATTTTTTGCATTCTTTTGTTTTGGTGTAGAAATGTCATTATTGACCAATCCAGTAAATTACTACCCCACTTAAAGCAGGGCATAATAGTTGTCCCTTGAAACCAGGGTGTACTTATATCACTGATGACAAGCAGCCACAATGCCCAGGTAGCTCTAGGGTTAACTGAACTGGCATTAGAACATTTGGTAACCAATAGAATTATCTTATTGCCTCCATCCTTTGGAGCTGGTTTTAATAAGTTAGACCTAGCAATTTGTAATATTTCCTTCTTGGTATCCACTAGTGCACTTTTATGTTATCCCCTTTGTAAAAAATGTTTTAAATAACTTGGCCCAATGCAGCTTCCAAGTCTTGTATATTCCAAGCAATTCTAATCACCATGAGAAATTGAGATTTTGGGAAAACTTTTGAGGGCCGGAGGATAAAAGCTGTTGTACTTAAGCAAAGTGTTTCTGTCAATTGGTTTATTAAATACAGATGACTCAATTTTGTTATTTGAGATCTTAGTGTGCACATCCAAGTAATGAATATCTGTGTAACTGTATTGGAAGGTCAATTTTCTTGGAGTATTACTGTGGTTGATTTTATCCAATAAGTTGCACAGTTGTGCTTCCGTGCCAGTGTAAAACATCAGTAAATCGTCAAAGTTGCACCTATATAACAAAATGTTAACTTCATTCGACAGATGAGAAGAAAAGATTGCGGTCTTGTAAAAACATGAACGTGTTAGCATAGTTCGGTGCCACATTGGAGCCCATCACACAGCCAGTGAGTTGTAAATCATTTTCTCCATTGTGGAGGAAATAGTTATGCATGAGAGTC